>NC_139597.1:12992515-13147515 GCF_946808225.1 Silurus aristotelis
TAAAAAAAAAAAAAAGATACCTTCCTTGCCTGGAGTGCACTTTTCAACTTAAAGCAAGTTGTTTTTCTAGTACCACTCTATAGACACTCGTGTATACAAACCTGAGAATATACTTCATATACTAGCAAAAGACACCAGGAATATTTTCCTAAAAATTATTTTACAGGAAAGCAGTTACCCTCCTCTGACACAAGAACACATGCATGCATCTTGTCTTTACCTACTCTGGCTGTCTTTAGCTAGTTTTTACTACCTTTGGGGAAATATATTATTCTGT
This sequence comes from Silurus aristotelis, assembly GCF_946808225.1. Classification (NCBI taxonomy): domain Eukaryota; kingdom Metazoa; phylum Chordata; class Actinopteri; order Siluriformes; family Siluridae; genus Silurus; species Silurus aristotelis. The sequence goes on from NC_139597.1 coordinate 12,992,793, forward strand.
TCTTCTTGTACATTGAATGAATATGTAGAGAACAAGACACTGATTAACATCTCGGCAGTTATTCCTCCTTTGACATCCTCTATCTATGGAACCACTTACGCACACCCATAAACACACAGACACGTCCAACCCAACTCATCCTTCATTTATCTCTTCACAAACTTAATTAGCTAATACGAGGAAGAGAATCAGGGTACACTGTTGACTCCAATAATCCCTGAATGTTGTCTTAGCCATCACACACACACACACACACACACACACACACACACACACACACACACACACACACACACACACACACACACACACACACACACATACCTGTTTCAGATGCAGCTGCAGCCCAAGTATTAGACTGAAGAAATAAAGTACTGGAACTAATAAGACTCTATCTCCCTTACTCTCGTTCCTTCTCCTTCTGCTTGTCTCTCTTTCTCTCTCTCTCTTTCTGCCTCCCTTTATCATATCTGCTCACTTCGATTATGCAGCTCCGGCTTATTTCCTGCTGTGCAAGAAGCAAAAAAAAGGTAAAACTGGTAAAAAATAAAAATAAAAAAGGGATCAAGTTAAGTTTGCCCTGTTTGTTTCTAAAGCTGCAAAAGTGCTTTGTCAGGAATGGGCACAGTGCATCAGGCTATATAGAGTAGTGGCAGAAGGATTGTTAGAGGGCCAGAGCCATATGTCCTTTTTACTGTGCCTCTTTTGTTTTTACTGCTCCCTGCCATGCTGGAAAAACCGCTGCAAAAGAGCCATTAAGCGTGCCATTTTTCTAACCACATGCGGGGTGCAATGTGGCACAGCTTGGCTTTGCTCACAAACACAGTGATCTGGACAACTTGTTTTAGCTTAAAAAAACTGGACTAAAGGGATTTTCAAAAAGGCATCCCTTTCATTTAATCATGTACAGTATACAGTAATCCCCGCTTTACCGCGGTTCGAATCTCGCGCTCCGGGTTTATCGCGGAATTGCGTTTGCCACATAGCTAATTAATTAGGCTGGTGTTCCCGGTCTCACGTGGATAGCACGATAGACCAAAAAACTAGGGAATTGTTTTATGGAGTTTTATGTTAAAATAATGAAATTAATAAAAATATAATTATTAATTATAAAATGAAGTAAAATGTTAATACAGTACAGTACTGTAAACATAAAATAGCATTTTTAGGGTGGTGTTTGTTTATCGCGGTTTTCCGTTTATCGAGGGTGGGTTTGGAACGTAACCATCACGGGGGATTCCTGTATTACACTTCTATCCAAACAGAGGCAAGCTGAACCTTTAATGATGAGCTACTACTGTAGTTCTCCATATGCTAGATGTCTATTTGGCTGTGTTCTCACACCTTTAATCTATATCTGTTTGCTTAATCAGAATGTACCCCTAATTTTTAACCACCCGATCACTGTCCGTAGGGTAGCAGTTTTGACAATGGCCAAGATTTCACTAGCTAATTAAAAGCTCACTTTTCTTCCTTCATTGTTTTGTTTTTTTGTTGTTGTTTTATTGTTGTATTTTTAGTTTTTGTGGTGGTGGGCGAGCTTTTTTAAATGACATCTTAGTTATTTTTTTCTGTTTTCCGCAAATTAGGGATGCAATTTTTAAAAACCTTTGGAAATCTATTTGCGAACTAATATTTCAAATTTTCTATATTTTAAAAAATATATCGTATAGTGAGGTTTTGATTTGAACTGCAGAATTATTTTTTATTTTTTTGGCAATATGCATTACATCAATAAACATTTAACAAACTCTTGGATTATCCCAGGATGATAGAAGGTCTTTAATGCAGTAATTGTTGCTTTAAAATTTTCTAAATGCTGCTTAAATGATTTCCAAGGTCCCATTGATTTGTGCCAAATTATTTTACCAGTCTTATTAATTTATCACACTATCCCAACATGGATTATTTTTCCAACAATCTGGCTTTTTATATTAATGTTGTTTTAAGCTTAGCAACCCAGCCATTAGGGGGGCACAAGCCAGTGCACTCTTAGTGCCGGTCCCAAGCCCGGGTAAATGGGGAGGGTTGCGTTAGGAAGGGCATCCAGCGTAAAACATGTGCCAAATCAAATATGCGGATCACAAATGAGAATTTCATACCGGATCGGTCGAGGCCCGGGTTAACAACGATCGCCACAGGTATCGTTAGCCGACAGGGTACCGGTGGAAATTGGGCTACTGTTGGCCGAAGGAGGAGAAGGAGAGGAGGAAGACGTCTACAGAGACGGCAGGAAAAGGAGCAGTGTAGGAGAGTAGAGGTTCGGGTTGGTACTTTAAATGTTGGTACTATGACGGGTAAAGGGAGAGAGATAGCTGATATGATGGAGAGGAGAAAGGTAGATATGCTGTGTGTTCAGGAGACCAAGTGGAAAGGGAGTAAGGCCAGGAACATTGGAGGTGGATTTAAACTGTTTTATCATGGTGTGGATGGAAAGAGAAATGGTGTAGGGGTGATTCTGAAGGAAGAGTACAGTAAGAGTGTAGTGGAGGTGAAGAGAGTTTCTGATAGGGTGATGATCGTGAAGGTGGAGGTTGAAGGGATGATGATAAATGTCATCAGTGCCTATGCTCCACAAGTTGGCTGTGAGATGGAGGAGAAGGAAAGATTCTGGAGTGAATTAGATGAAGTGGTAGATGGTGTACCTAGGAAAGAACGATTGGTGATTGGGGCAGACTTTAATGGGCATGTAGGTGAAGGGAACAGAGGTGATGAGGAGGTGATGGGTAGGTATGGTTTTAAGGAGAGGAATGTGGAAGGGCAGATGGTGGTAGATTTTGCAAAAAGGATGGAAATGGCAGTGGTGAACATGTATTTTAAGAAGAAGGAGGATCATAGGGTGACGTATAAGAGTGGAGGAAGGTGCACACAGGTGGATTATGTTCTGTGTAGGAGATGCAACCTGAAGGAGATTGTAGACTGTAAGGTGTTGGCGGGGGACAGTGTAGCTAGACAGCATCGGATGGTGGTCTGTAGGATGGTTTTGGAGGCGAAGAAGAAGAGGAGGAAAGTAAGGATTGAAAGAAGAATAAGATGGTGGAAACTGAAGGATGAAGAGTGTGGTGTGAGGTTCAGGGAAGAGGTCAGACAGGGGCTTGGTGGTGGTGAAGAGGTGCCGGATGATTGGGCAACTACTGCAGGAGTGATAAGGAAGGCAGCTAGAAAAGTACTTGGTGTGACATCTGGAAATAGAAAGCAAGACAAGGAGACGTGGTGGTGGAATGAGGAAGTGCAGGAGAGCATTAAGGGAAAGAGGTTGGCAAAACAGAAGTGGGATCGACAGAGTGATGAGAAAAGTAGGCAGGAGTACAAGGAGATGCGGCAGCAGGTAAAAAGGGATGTGGCGAAAGCCAAGGAAAAGGCATATGAGGAGCTGTATAAGAGGTTGGACACTAAGGAAGGAGAAAAGGATTTATACCGATTGGCCAGGCAGAGGGACCGAGCTGGGAAGGATGTACTGCAAGTTAGAGCAATAAAGGATGGAGAGGGAAATGTGTTGACTAGTGAGGAGAGTGTGTTGAGAAGATGGAGGGAGTATTTTGAGCAGCTGATGAATGAGGAAAATCAGAGAGAGAGAGGATTGGAGGATGTGGAGTTGGTGAAGCAGGATGTAGATAGGATTAGTAAGGAGGAAGTGAGAGCAGCGATTAAGAGGATGAAGCATGGAAAGTCGGTTGGACCAGATGACATACCGGTAGAAGCGTGGAGATGTTTAGGAGAGATGGCAGTGGAGTTTTTAACCAGATTGTTTAACAGAATTCTGGAAGGGGAGAGGATGCCTGAGGAATGGAGAAGGAGTGTGCTGGTACCGATCTTTAAGCATAAGGGAGATGTGCAGACCTGCAGTAACTACAGGGGAATTAAGTTGATCAGTCACACCATGAAGTTATGGGAAAGAGTAGTGGAAGCCAGGCTGAGAGAAGAGGTGACCATCTGTGAGCAACAGTATGGTTTCATGCCGAGGAAGAGCACCACAGATGCCCACAGATGCCTATACACAGAAGAGTGACAGGAGTGATTTGTGATAGTAGGGTATCTGCAAGAATGAAAGGGAAAGTTTATAGGACTGTGGTGAGACCTGCGATGTTGTATGGATTAGAGACAGTGGCATTGAGTAAAAGACAGGAGGTGGAGCTGGAGGTAGCAGAGCTGAAAATGTTAAGGTTTTCGTTGGGAGTGACGAGGATGGACAAGATTAGAAATGAGTTTATTAGAGGGACAGCACATGTAGGATGTTTTGGTGACAAGGTGAGGGAGGCGAGATTGAGATGGTTTGGACATGTGCAGAGAAGGGACATGAATTATATTGGTAGAAAAATGCTGAAGATGGAGCCACCAGGTAGGAGGAAAAGAGGAAGGCCAAGGAGGAGGTTCATGGATGTGGTGAGGGAAGACATGCAGGTAGTTGGTGTGAAAGAGGCAGATGTAGAGGACAGGGTGGTATGGAGACGGATGATCCGCTGTGGCGACCCCTAATGGGAGCAGCCGAAAGAAGAAGAAGAAGAAGAAGTTGTTTTAAGCTTAGCCTGGTAATCAGAAATGATGCTTCCTTTATATAAAAAAGGGAACATACAGGGATTAAAAAAATCAGAAAATGATTAATCAACACTTTCTTTATAAGCTGCAAAACAGACCTGCAGGAGCACAGGTGTAGGACAGGAGTCATTCGTCTCTGACATAAACTGACTATGATGACAGCCCAGTGTCTGTTCCTGGCACACAGAGGGTAATGCCAAAATAATTCTTACCTCAAGCCACATGAGTCAGCCTGCCCTCTAAGACCCATGCTGCCATCCCTAGCGAGGATGATACACCGTGGATTACTTCCAGCACAAAGAGCATTCATTAAAATGGAGGAACTGCATGTTTTTGTATGCAGGAGTGGGAGTCGAATGAGTAAAAAAATGCAACTTGGAGCTTAGAAATCTAGGATTAAGGCCACCGGGAGAAAGGAGAAGTGCCATGTCATCTTGAAACTTTTTCAGCTCTCATGATGGCCATTTCCAGAGCAGGCGGAAGAACTTTTAACTACCATGGCAAGATTACTGGCCAGCATTAATAGAATGACTAATGAGAAATCGAACAGGGAATTGCTCTCTCTCACTGACCTTATGTTAGACCAGAGTTGATAGAGAGCTGAGGCTCAGGGGGGGGGTGACAGGCTTAGCCAAATGTCTCATCCAACAACAAACTGCAGTAGACTAGGTATCCAAATGACTGCTGCCTTACTTCAATTTACTTTTAACGATTCTCAGTGTTTCTCCAAAATCGAACCATCTTATCAATCGATGCCTACATCTATAATTATCCTCTGAATCTCTGTCTTACCATAGGGCTGCTAATCAGCTAATAACATGCTTGTTTAAGCCATTAAGGCTCAGGTGGATACTCAACAATATTCTTATGTTTCTAAGGCGATTAGCATAATTGCCTTCATGCATGAGGTTATGTTCTTTGGATTGTAAACCCATATAATCTCCCATCAATCTGACACATGCAAATACAGAGTATGACAAATAAGCATTTTTTACAAAATGGACCGATTTTAATTATTTAATATTATTTTAACATGTTTTTCTTAAAACAAAGATTCTGTCTCCCATCTTATTCTAATTATAAAGGGCTACAGTTTCATATTAGAGCTATTTTGGCATTATCAGGCAACGCTGAATAACCTGCTAATGAATGTGTATGTGTGTGTCATCATTTTAATTGAAGGATCAGAGGCACTGATACTCTGTCTGCATGCAAATCTTTAATTAAATAGGAACTGACCATGCAGACGTGGGAATAGACAAGCCATATTTGGATAGAAGCAGAGCTATTTATAGAGGCTCAGGCAAACCCAAAGTGACAGGCCTTTGGGAAGAGGGGGGTAAATCACAGCTGGGGATGAGTGTGTGTCTGCTGACAGAGAGAAACAGACTCAAGGGAAAGCAGTTAAAAGAGAATGTGTGAATAATATTAAATAACACTGTAAATAAAAATGTTTAGTGTGTCTCTGTTATTGATTTCTGATTATCTAATCCAAGCAGGAATATATGCCTCGAAATCTTGCATCAGTATCTGGTGTTATTTCATGGATCTTCACATTCTAATCAGCCTGAGGATCACTTTAAATTCTAGATAGAACAAGTGCACCAAAGAGTAAACAAATAGTGTAATGGAAAAGTGGAGAAAGTTCCCCAGTGACTACTTACACATTAAAGAGGTTGAGACCAATACGATATAGGCGTTTGCGCATGACATCTGTGGAGAGGGTAGGTGATTTGCAGCTGCTTGGGTTCTCACAGTGGTAGCGTGGCAGGCTGAGCATCATAGTCTGCAGTGCTTCCTTGGATGAGGCCTCAGAAGCTGAGCGGGCAGATGTTGATGTACTGCTGCTGCTCATCTGCTCTGAGCTATTGTCAGCTGGGTCTGAAAGTTGTCGCTTGGCCTCCAGAACCTCAACAGTAGGGGCCACTGGAATCTGTCCTACTGTAGGTATGGCCTCTTCTATTGTCTCCACGGGGAATGCAACCTCTGGCACTGGAGCCTCTGTCTTCTCCAAGGCAAGAGGTGGTAGATCTTCTTCAAATTGCTCATCGCAGGGTGGGGGTGCTGGGAAATCGTTATCTGGTATTTCTCCAAAATCTGACTCTGGAGGAGGAGGAATTGGTTCCTGTGGAGGTGGGGGGTGTTCTATGAGTTTTGTTTCTTCTACTGGGGGCTGTTTAAGGGTCTCAGTCACTGTAGCCCCCTGCTGCACACAGTTTCCAAGGGATACTGATGTGGAGGACTCCCTGACAGAGGAGGACACGTGAAAACTTTGACTGTCAATTTGCACTGTCACATCCCGAAAGGCCATCATTAGCTTGCTGGCATTACGGGGCATGTTATCTGCATTGTCTCCTAACACTGTACCACTCGGGAGGGTGGTCTGGTCCAGGGTACCACTCTCCCCAACAGTTACAGCCACTGTAGGTTTGCAACCTGCAGTGGCAAAGGCTTCAGAACTAAACTGATAGGTGCTACCCTCCTGCAAAGAGCACATGGTCTTCATGCTCCAGTTGCTAAGGGCATCATCAATGGACTTGGCTAGTGACTGAACCTGTTCTGTAAAGGAGTCTTCTAGGTCTGTGAGACTGCCACCCACAGTAACAGGAAGTGATGGGGACCGGACCAGAGGAATACCTGCAACAGAGCAGCCTTCGGCCAGTGCCCTCTCAGCTGAGAAGCCCTCAGCATTTTGAACACGCACCTTGCGCAGGGAGATTCGACGAGGAAGCCGGCTCTCCAGCAGGGAGTTGCGGATTTTCTCAAAGTTCTTGCTGAGCTGGTACTGGCGAAAGGCTGTTTGGATTTTGCAGGCAGCACGACGCGAGATGAGGTGGCCACCATATTTGTGCTCTAACATTTCGATCTGCAGGAACAGAGAGAAATAAGGAAGAGGAGACATCAACAGTGATGTGACAACACATATGAGTAACGGTAGTCATAATAAGTTCAGCGAGAACAGAAGGAGGAATTAAAAAAAAATCAATGAGGACTAAGAATCCTGAAAACAAATTTAAAGAGCAGATTATAACTGCATAAAAGAGAAACAACAGTGAAATTAGAGAAGAACAAAAACATATACACTGACTAGGCATAACATTATGACCACCTGCCTAATATTGTGTTGGTCCCCCTTTTGAGGCCAAAACAGTTCTGACAGTTCTGATTTCTAATTTGAAATCTGACTTTTTCTACATAGCCTCATACTTTTTACTTAATTTAATTAGAACTGGATGAAAAAAAATGTAGACTGATAGATTTGCTTTTTAAATTTTTTTTGCAGATATCAGATTTTATTGTACAAGGATATACACTCTGTCACTACTATTTTTATGGTCATATTGTTTACAAGCAGGTTGACAGTGTTGTGCCAAATATTCAACACAAAAAACCTAACCAATAAGAAGCACAATAATAACAGATAAAACCATGTATCATTCAAGGTACAGTATATTGACACCTAATGCTACGAATTCCCAGGATAGACTTTTTAACTGATGTAGTCTGCTTCAGCAATTAAAAATTAACCCATGTTTCACATGCTACCAAGAAGGAAGGGATTGGGGTGCAGCATCATGTCATGGATTTCTATGGCTGATAACAAAGTTTCAGACAAAAAGGGCAATGCTAACAAGAATGGTGGTTGTTCAAGATGCCATGAAAGTTTCAGATGGATTATTCATTGGTTTAAGCAGTTAAATAAACAAACACAGTGATAACCATTACACTGCATGCTCTTAATAACATTCTCAAATTACTACAAACACTCAATCACTATACATTTGAAAGGTAGCTAAATATAAAGCTGAAGTGGAATGAGCATGCATGAGCAAGTAGATTACCAGGTTTGTGAGTCTTTTTGTGAGTGAATTTGGTGACAGTTCAAATAAATAAATAAGTGGAACTGGAACTGTCTGCTACTTTCAGATTATAGGACATAGCAGTTCATGACATTTGTCATTTTAGAGAACCTCCTCTTTTAATCAGCTTGTTTTCTCATGGAGTCATTACTAAAAGATGAACATTAAAAGACAAAATAGGTTCCCATTCAGGAACTCTAAATGCTTTGGGGACGCGCCCGAGTGTTCACGCTCTGAAATAATGTGTATAATCGATGAAAAACTGGTCACCGGTGGGGTGACGTCACGACCAGGAGTATAAAACGCATATGAGTGAGGGCAGTGGCAGCTTCTGTCTGTTTACGAAGCGCTCTGTGTATTTGTGTTGTTTGTCAGATTGTTTGTCAAAAAAGAAAAGAAAAGAAAAGAAAAAATTTAAAATCTAAGCAAGAAAAAAACTTTAAGCCCACTTTCCGGCTGTGCGCTCCTCCCTGCCCCGATATATTACTCCGCTCCTGCTGGGCACTCTTAGAGGAGGGTGCCCTAGCTTCTCCTGGGTCTGGCCCTGCTTTTGCCGAGGCAGAGCGCCGTGCCAGCTCCTGGGGTTTGCAGCTGGACCTTGCAGAGGGTTTCGAGACAGGCATGTACCTATCTCCAACTTCACCTGCTCAGTCCAGCGCTTTCTTACAGGCTTTGGAAGCACGCCTTTCGGCGGATTCTTCCCCTGCGACGAGCGTATGCAGCTCCGCCTCTCTTCCTCCGAAGAGGGGAAGGGCAGGGTCACGCTCTGCGATACAAAAGCTGAGGAGCTTATGGTGGTTGTAACGCATGCCATTGCCAAGCTCCATATAACTTGGCCGGCTAATGAGCAGATAGTGCTTTCATCTAGTAAATAAGGTGAGCGCTTTCTGACACCCGTGTAACAACCTCCGCGTCGGTGTCTTCCCTTTTTTTCACCGAGGTGTCCAGGTCATGGGTTAAGCCTTTTTCAGCCAGCCCCTTTATCCCCGGTTCTACTGTGTATTCCTACGTTATGGGGAGGAAAGAACATGGTTATGAGGCAATGCTGCGGGTTGACGAGACACATGCCACCTATCATTCTTCCGGACACGCCTCCTCCCTTAAGACCCCAACATTACCCACGATGCCCCTACACAATACTTCAGCGCTTGTGGGTAAAGCCTATGCTATGGCAGGTCAAGTCGCTGCGTCCCTGCATACCATGGAGGTGTTGCAAGCATATCAGTCTGACCTTCTGCATGAGTTGGATGTGGGAGGTGCCCCGGGCAGCAATTTGGATGAGCTTCGCCGTATGGCGGATCTGGCTCTCAGAGCCACTTAAGAGATCGCTTGGGCCATTAGTCGGTCTATGGCTGCCCTGGTGTCCACAGAAAGGCATCTGTGGCTTACTCTGTCAAAGATCTCTGAAAGGCAGGGCTGTACTGCTGGATGCCCTGCTAACCCCTTCTGGTTTTCAGGAGAATAAGAAACAGGTGGCGGTGTTTTAGTGTTACTTCCCACACCACTCACAGGTGGCTGCTCAGGGAGGGCGCACCACCCGCAAAACTCTACCTCCCACCAGGAGGTGCAGAAATGCAGCGTGCGACTCGCTCTCCCCCTGTGAGGGATCCTGCGAGGCGCTCAGCGTCAAAGCCTCATGAGGTGACAGATCTGAGGACTGTCATCTTCAACAGGAAGGCTTCAATGAAAAGTTTCTGACACGAGACTTTCTGGGGATCCGGCCGTGAAGGTGCGCGCTGCACCGCTCTATCCGGTGCCCGCCCTGTCCCAGCCCCCTCAGGGACCTGGTCAATTAACCCTGCCACCCTCGGTGCTTTAGGGCACGGCCAGCTCCAGCGAGCTCTCTCCTTGGTTTCCACCCGGCATTGTTGTGGTCCAGAAAAACTCACCACCTCTCGAAAGACTGATACCCCTAAGGCACTTTCTGGCAGCTTCGAAATCTCTCCCAGATGTGTCTTAGTGGGTCCTGCACACTTTAGATTGAGGCTACTCGATTTAGTTCGGGTTTCCTCCACCCTGTTTTCACTGGGTTCTTCCCTACCCTGGTGGGAAGCCAGCAGGCTCTGGTCATAGAACAGGAAATAAACACTCTACTGAGGAAGGAGGCCATCGAGGTGGTCCCTCCATCAGAACGAGAGTCAGAGTTCTACATCCGGTACTTTATAGTTCCCCAAAAGGACGGAGGGTTGGGTCCCATCTTAGATCTACGTCAGCTGAACCGCTCTTTCATGAGACTCAGGTTCAAGATGCTGATCCTCAAGCAGGTCGTGCTTCAAATCAGACCCGAGGACTGGTTTGTCACGGTTCATTTTCAGCGCCGAAGCTTACCAATAATGGGTTCTTCCATTTGGCCTTGCCCTTTCACCCCGTACTTTCACAAAATGTGTGGCTTCAACAAATAGTCGCTGTAGTTGAATGACTACGATTAATCCAAACTCAATCAGAGCAGTTGCCAGTCCTCGGCATCAAGATGTCGTTCTCGCCCACATGAAGGCGTTGGGGTTTCGGTTGAACACCGGGAAGAGTATGCTTTCTCCATTACAGAGACCTATCTCGGTGTCATATGGGACTCAACTACTTTGCGCACACATCTCATCTGCCTGCATTGTGGCCATCCTTACGGCCGTCAGGAAGGTCAAAGAAGGGCAGCCTCCCACTGGCAAGCAGTTCCAGAAACTGCTAGAGCTTATAGCAGCTGCATCCAGTGTGATTCCACTTGGCCTGCTGTACATAAGACAAATTCGAAAGAGCCCAGGTGGATTTGTTTGCGTCTCGAGAGATGTCGCACTGTCCCCTTTTGGTTCTCCCTTACTCCTCGCTGGGGCTGGATGCCATGGCTCAGGCATGGCTGAGGCTCCATCTGTACTCCTTTCTCCTTATTGTGCTGCTTCCAGGAGTTCTGAAGAGAGTTTGCCTGGATGGAGTACGTCTCCTCCTGGTAGCTCCAAGGTGGCCGAGCAAACCATGGTTCATAGACCTGGTAGCTCTCCTCGAGCACCCTCCATGGGAGATTGGAGGGTGCCATATTTCACCCCCGCCCGGAGCTGTGGAGGCTGTGGCCCCTGAGGGAGCACAGCTCAGAGGTTCTGGTCTCTCCACCTAGGTGGTAGAGACCATTCTCCACTCCAGAGCTCCCTCCACGAGTAGGTCGTATGCCGACAGGTGTTGTCTGTTCTGCTCATGGTGTGAGCACCACCAACTGGGTCCAGGTCACTGCCCTGTTTGTTCAGTCCTGGATTTCTTCCAGGGACATTTCACCAAGGGGTTGGCTCTGTCCACCCTAAAAGACTGCGTGCCCACCATTTTGGCTGTGACGGTCACCAGTGACTGCCAGTGTCACAGTGTGACGGCCAGTACACACATTATTTCAGAGCATGAACACTCGTTCCCAAAGCGTTTAGACGGAGCGTCGTGATCCCTCAGGGAACTAGGGTTACATACGTAATCTAGAGACGTTCTTTCATTTGAAAATTGTCAATTATAATAATAATAATAAAAAATTTGAAAAAGGAATAATCAGGTATCTTTGCTTCTGACTTGGTTAATTTCCTTAATATGTATGTACATTTCATAACTTTCATAACTACAGTATGCATATTAATTTCCTGGACAACCATATGTGGAACAATATGTTCTTAACATCAAAAAAAAATAAGGTCATGCTTTAAAGGTTTTTTAATGCTCATGAACACAATAAATCAAATGATGCTTAAAACATCAGTAGAAATCATTATATGTTTAATCATTTATACATGAGATTATTATATGGGACATGATGCGATTTTCTATCAGTATATTAATATATATATATATATATATATATATATATATATATATATATATATATATATATATATAAAGATTTTCATATCTTAGAATATTTTAATTTCTATAAAAAATGTTACTAAATGAAGCCATGATTATGAGCTGTTTTGAAATATGAAAATAAACATGGGCATGAAATGTTTCTTGATAGAAAAACAATTTTTTTTTTTTTAATAGTCAATACAGTTTAAAAAAATAAGAACAATAAACTACATTGTTGGACAACATTGTTCAGTGATTGAAATTTGGGAAACAATGGAAAATATCAAATGGCCATTGGGTCACTGATTGGCCATTAGGAACATAAGATCACTCAAGTGCAACTAAGTTTGTGCTTTATACCAAACCTGATTTCTAAAGGCAGCAACTGTATCAGAAAGCTGAATGAAGAGCAGACAAGTTTTGTTGCTAGATGTGTTTCTATTGTTTCTTACATTTTTTTTGTAATTATTAAGTTCTAAAAATTTAGCGAATCTCATGGCTAATTGCGGGCAATATAAAATATCTAAAGTTATGAAAAATATAAGAAAGCAGTGTAATCCTGATTTGATGATGTACAAACCAAACATTATTGTAGTGAAGTCTTATATACTATTGTAATGTATCTCGGGCTAAACCATAGTATTACATCATTAAATCTTATAACTGTCTATGGTATTTACTCTCCTGTAATAGAAACATACATAGTGAAAAAATAAGCTTTACTGTGCTTTTCTGTAAAGAATTGATTCAATTTTTCACATTGCCGAACCATCAGACCATCAAAAGACCTAAAGGAGCATCCAAATGACTCAGAAGAGTAATTACCTCTGCAAATGTATATTTCAGCTTGTATCCTGTAGGAAAGTAGGGTATGTGCGGAATACTAAGATATTTGTGATGGTTCAAGCATGTGGGGTTCAGTCGTCTCATTCTACAAAATGAGTCTTGAGTCATGAGCATTATTCCTCCTGACTGGCAAAACCTGCCTAGAACATTCATTGTATTTATCTGGAAATTTTGATGGCCCAGATTTAATGTGACAAAGCATTGAAACTTTTGTGGGGAAAAAAAAAACAGGAAATTAATTTAATTAGCATACAGGAAATTAACATTACAGAAAATACTGGGGACAAAAGAAAAGGGAGTGATTCTAATAACCTGAGGTTGTTTGTCAGAGTCTCATACACACATTCAAATTCAGATGTGAATTCACAGAGGTGGTCCTAAACACTAGATGGGGCTCAGAAGGGCGCCTGGTTGATTAGTAAAGTCATATCGGATAATTTGTTTTTGTGCTCCATGGGAAACCTGTGGCAAAATGGCAAATATAACAGGGCAGAAATTGAATAACGTCTCTGCCGTTCACTTGTGTTCTCCATGAAACAGAAAAAAAAACAGAATATTCCAGTGCCTAAGAGAAACAGAAATGTGTGTGTGTGTATATATATATATATATATATATATATATATATATATATATATATATATATATATATATATATATATATATATATATATATAGTATAAATAAATAAATATAAGTAAAACTGGAACAATGGCATTTGAACAGATGGTGGACAGGATGGTGGAGTCCTTGATGATTTAAATGTTGTGTAGGTGTTTTAATGGCTGAAATTTGGGCTCCAATGCAGTCCTTTGAGTCAGCCATGACCTACCTTACCACACTTTGAGATGGCCAGGATGCTCACAATGGGGTAGCAGTCAAAACTTCTTAATATTCAAGGAATACATTTAAATTTTTTCAGTTTCATAAGCAAGTAAAGGTGCTGTTTTGCATTCCTCTTTAAATATTTGGATCTCCAAGAACTTAATGCTGGAGACACTTCAGTCCAATTGATGTAAATGGCACAATGACTGCTGTATTTAGGTTTCTATAAGTTCATAATAAGCTTTTTTGCCCTCTTGTTTTGAGGGTAAAGATGTTGGCATAGCACCATGCTGTTGACACAAGCAGCAAGGCTTTGAATCTCATCTGTGTGGCAGACTCATTATTATTGCTGATGTGACCTACCACTCTGTTATCATCAGCATACTTGATGATGCTGGAGTTATGCAGAGGCACACAGTCATGGGTATACAGGGTGTAAAGCAGAAGACAGAGTGTACGAGTGTTCAGGATGAGGGTATAGGAAACCGTGAAAGACGATACAGACTTATTGGTTAGGAAGTCCTTAATACAATTGTTCCAATAGAATGCATTAATTGTCAACCTGTTCAGGTGCTAGACAAACTGTTGGGGGTTGTAGCATAAGTGGCAAGCTTGCTATAAATGACTTTAACCAGTTGACCAAAGCATTTAATTTTAATAGGAGTGAGTTCAACAAAGGAATCATTTAAACACACTGGAGTAGAATGCTTAAACATTGGTGTGATAGTCCTTGTTTAAAGGCATGTGGGTACAGTTGCCTGGGCCAGTTTAAAGTTTAAAGATGTCAGTTTGACCTTTGCCAGATGTCAGCACATGCCCTGAGCACACTTCCCTGCTTGACATCAGGGCCAGAAGCCTTATGTGCATCCATTCTGCTAAGTGCTGAATGCATATCTGATTTGGAGTCTCGATTCGTTTCAGCAGTGGGTGGAACCCAGAGTTCATGCACGGCTTCTGAGTCAGGAAGATTGTTTGAGGGTCGTAACATTCTGTATATTCTTTTTGACATGAGCCATAGTAGTGTGCAAGTCTGAATTAACCAAAAATGTTCCCATGGTGATGCAGTGAAGATGCAGTATCCTCTCTGAAGGCTTCACAAATTGGATTGATATTTCTTCATATGTGTTTTATTTATTTGTATATGTATTCTGATACAAAGATACAAAATGATGTGTGTGAAATGTGAAAGCCAAAAAAAAGGGAGCAGGAAAAAATAGTTTACTGCTGTAAATCCATCCTGTTCGTTTTGCTTTTGATCACTTTGTCAAGCATCGTCCGAGAGAGAGAGAGAGAGAGAGAGAGAGAGAGAGAGAGAGAGAGAGAGAGAGAGAGAGAGAGAAGAGAGAGAGAGAGAGAGAGATCATTCCGGAAGTGGCGTGGGGGGGTGTGTGTGTTGGGTTTAGAGACATGAAATATAGCACTGACATCACTCTTTTCTAATCAGCAGAGCAAATTTAGCAGCTCAGTGTTCCATCTAAGCAGACTACCACTGTCCCACTAGAACATGACTTTATTTCACTTAAATGACACATCTAGTCTTGGCCCTAAGTAAATCGACAGGGACACAATTTTATTCTTTTGCTGCTGTTTTTCTTGGCTCTAAAATAAAGCAATCACAACGTGACTGATGTGTTTACTTTCTGTTAAATCCTTTACGTAGTTCACTCATTTTTAAAGGCTCCAAAGAAATTAGACATACAATTAAATATAAAAATAAGACTTTTTTTTTTTTGAAAATCAAGTGCAAATACTGACAGCATCTCAAACACCCAAGACAGGTCGCTTATGTTTGAAATAACAAATAGTCTGCTCCACTACATATCACTCGATGTACACTTCCTTTTATTGCATAGTAGTACAACTTATGTAGAATTTGTAGATGTTAATTTTACATTACCAAATAATTTCAAGCTATATATTATTATTATATGGAAAGGGATTCAAAAGACACTCCTGTGCTTAGGGACTCTCCAGATGGCAGGTGTGTGTGCACAGGTGGGATTGTAAATAAGAGATAGAGATAATGGTGTCATCATTGTTCAATGATTACAAAACAAATAATTTTGCTTCGTTATTTTTAAGTCTATTAAGTTCTGGAAAAAAAAAGAAAATTTACATGTGAAATCTGTATTCATTCAATTTGCTTTCATTTTGTCATGCAGGGCATGCTGATTTATTTCTTATATCTGATTTATTACATAATTAATATTGTTACATATAATTACTTTTTGTTACATGCAATCATTTAGATATGTTCATGTAATGTGTGTGATATTGTCATCAGATCTTTTTTTACAGCTAAAATAATTTTTTTTATTATTATTCTGTATCTATAAGTTGTAACTATATATATATATATATATATATATGAGAACACCAAAAGTGTAACTTAACTCTAAGTTAAAGATCTAGATTTGTTCTTCACAACCTTTAAATATAGTTTTTTGTCATCAGTTTGAAATAAAATACGATTACTTTTGTTTGGAAAATGAAAAAAAAAAAACACTTTCAATAGAAAAGGTCAAACGAAATACAGTGTGCTCCAGAAGATTTAATCTCTTGCCGTCTCCGTTTAGCTGATATTGGTTTCTAGCTAAATGAAGCCCAGATACCATTGCATTCTCACTTTGTTTTTTTTTACTTATTATTCTTCCCACAGATTTCTGCCCTTTTTTTTTTTTAAACACCAAACCATGTTAAATGTCTCTGTTCTAATGGCACTGTACCAATAGGCCTTAACACTATCCTTTCACTACATTAATATCTGCAAATTGGTCATAATCTTTAGAAAAGTTGTTGCTAAGTCTAATATTTTCACATTGTTGTAAGCTTATCATACTAGTTTTCTCTTTCCATTTTAGGTGCTTGACATTAATTCCTTATTTGCACTGATGATGTGTATCTCATGAATGCATGTATATTTATGAGCTGATCAGCATGGGATGTGATAATCAAAGGTCTCGTTGCGAGGCTACGCTGGATTTTTATTAGCATCCACAGGTAATTATGCAGAGGGAATAAGGTTCTCTGTAGAGGTATCGGTATGTTGCTTTTTGCAGGCCACATCTCGGGTCACAAAAACTCAACTAGCAGCAAGTCTGTATACCTAAGGGAACTAGTTCTGTTTACTTGAAAGGCCTGATGGGATCAAAGGTATATAAATGTTTGATCTATAAAAAACTTT
The DNA here is from genome assembly GCF_946808225.1 of Silurus aristotelis. Taxonomy (NCBI): domain Eukaryota; kingdom Metazoa; phylum Chordata; class Actinopteri; order Siluriformes; family Siluridae; genus Silurus; species Silurus aristotelis. Next base: position 13,009,849 of record NC_139597.1, read on the forward strand.
CTTAAAAATGGTACGGAAATGAAATTATGTAGGCATCACAGTGGTGTCTCATGGCTCTAGGGTTTCGTTCGATCCCGAGCTCTGTGGGGTTTTGCATGTAATCTCTAGTTCTGTGTTAGTTACTCCAGGTGCTCTGGTTTCAATTCACCCACAAACACTGCTGGATTGGCTACTCAAAGATTGTGTGCCAGGGTTAAATATAATGGCCACTGACAGGAGACTCTAACTACACTGAACATTCTGAATGCAGAACACAAAACTTTTTATTTTCTATGATGTCTGCACTTACAATAAAGAATTTGAGGTACACTGGGTGAACAAACACCCAAAACAAGTGGGGCCACCCAAAATTAAAATGGAGGGAGAGGAGAATACTGTAAAACTGGAAAAGTGAAAAACCATAAACCTGAAAAGAACGATTGTATTTCACATTCTTTAATCATTGTATTAGTACATTGAAGTGCATTTTTGTTCATGCCTGGGATTAAACCAATATACTCCAAGTCTTAAAATAAATGTTAGGTAATGCATCTTTTAGTTAGAAAGTAAAAGCCAGTATAATGCATGAAGACTGTTTTGATTCTAAGCATGACAAATGGGATGAATGCACTCAAGCACCAATCTAATACCCGATTTAGAGCACAGTGCTGATCACATCACTTCACAATTGTTGAAAAACACAAATGTGGATAGAATTTAATTGCATTCATTAATGCTAGACTTCACAGTGCTTCATTTACATTGCATTAACTTATCATTAGATTCATTCATATGACAATCACACCCATATTTAGTTCTTCCCACAAAGTTGAAGGCACTCAATCGTTTAGAAAGTCTTTATATGGTGTTGCATTAAGATTTTCCTTCACTGAAACAAAGATGTCCAAATCTGTTTCAGCATGACAATGCTCAAGAGGACACGGTTTGCCAAGGTTGGAAATTACATACATTTGTGAACACATTTGAGATGAACTGGAATGCTGACTGAAGGCAGACCTCCTCACCCAATGCTTTTGTGACTAACAAAGAACAAAAATACCCACAGCCACGATTCAAAATATAGTGGAAAGCGTTCTCAGAAAAGTGGAGCTTATTGTAATGGCAAAGGAGACTAAATCTGGTGTGCGATCCTAAAAGGGTCCGTTTGGGTGAAAAACTAGTGTATAAAAATGCTCACCATATCTTTACAAAAAGAGAAACACTAGCAGAAAGATACATTTATAGACCACACACTTAGCACTTATACTGCATAACATAGTTCATTTCAGATCTCTATTTGAAAATCGTACATTAAGCATTTTTCTATTAATAAAAAAAATCTAACCAGATACTAATAAACTGAAATATACAAGAAATGGGATCATTTTATATTAGCCCTTGTAACAATAACCTATAATTATTAGGTCAAGCAATTTTGATAGTGTGACAAATATACATTTGATATAAAACCACAAGTACAAAATCAGACCATGACAACTTTTATGCGATATATGAATATTTACACATTGATATAATTATCTAAACAGTGATGACTAAAAAAGCATTGAGAGCATTGCTGTAGTAAAAGTGTCCAAGAAAACCTGGTTTACTGTGAGGCTCTTCCACTGATGTAATTATTCAAATCAACAACTCATGTTACTCCTAAGGCCAACAATGTTGATATTCCTACTCTCCTAGGGACGTGTTCCCCACCAAAACACATGTGCTCACATGCACAAACACACTATACTGATATACTGATGAATAACTGATATACACCCCTATTTATTTATATCTGCCACTACAAAGCTGCCTTTATCTCACAAAAATAAAACATATGTTGTTCTATATAGTTGTGAAGTCCAGTATGAAAGCTTAGGAAGAGAATGTCCAAAGATTAATTAGAATTCTGGGCTTGTTATTTTTTAGCACAACATTTTAATTTATTTTTTTAAATATTACCCAGTCTCTGAATATCTGTTTTCAGGTATAACATGACTTTAAATAAAAACACTGGATTACTGGGACTACTTGAGAGGTCTCATTTCTCATTCTGAAGCTTATACTCTATTTGTGAAGTTCTGATAAAAGGTAGGCAGAGATAAACGGAACAAAAATCGAAAGACAAAACTCTTGGCGATCATGTGTTAAACTAATGGAAATGATGATGATTAGAATGTTTTTGATGAAGATGGATGGAAATGAGGAAGATGATGATGATGAATGAGCCAACCTGAAGCAACCAGCTGCATCCTAATCTACACGGGTCACATCCTAATCCACAATGCTTTGCCTGAATCAAGGCACTAAGTTATAAGTCTCCACAAACTAATCCAAAGCCTCTAAAGCACACACTGAAAGATTGAACTCTAGGCCCAAAAAGCACAACGCCAAGTCAGTCACACTCCACTCATACACTTGCCTTTTCCAAACTGCCATCTCCACACCACCTTGCACCCTACCTGCTTGTTTTTGAGGTCAAGCGAGAGCTCGTAGTCGGAAGCGTTGGCATGGCTGCAGGCCCCGTTCCTTTGTACCCTCATAGGAGAGGATGCAGTGTGGTGCAAGCTGGGCCTCCTGCCTCCTCCTGCACCTCCCCTCCCTCCTCCAGCCTCCTCTTCGTCTGTGTCTTTCTTTCCTTCCTCCTCTTGCTTCTCCTGCTGCTGATGCTGCTCTGGGGACTCAGCCGGGGGTTTTATTCCTTCATTCTCAATCTCTCTCTCCTTCACTTCCACCTCCACCGCCACCACTGGCTCTGGAGACTCTTGCACCAGCTTTTCTCCTCCATCCCCCCCTCCTCCATCAGCCGGTGGAGTAGACACGTCTCCATCCGGAGGTGGTGCAGGGCCCTCGGGAGAGACACATGGAGTGTCTTCACTGCTGAAATGGAGAAAATGCAGAGTGAGCCTGCAGCCACCTGACCTCATCCTCCAGTTGGTGCAGGCGGAGCCCTCCCTTTCTCTGGTTCACTCCTTCTCTCGGAGGAAAAGGACAAAGAGAGACGAGGGCAACCTGCCATCCACTGCAGGGCAGGACTGGCACACTTACCCCACAAGTAGAAGGACAAGGGGGAAAGGACACACAGAGACTTGTGACACACACAGACAACAAGACACGGCCATGCAGCTCTTGGAGTGTTACACAGCATGTGTGCATTTGTGTGTGAGTGTTTGTGCGTGTCTGTGAGACAGAAAGAGTGTGATTGTGACCCAGCAGCCTCGTGCTTTCACTCTGCCTGACTGAAGCTATCCCATTGGGATGAAGCATGTAAGACTCTTGGTGTGCTCTGGTGGATGTACATGACAGCAGGAGAGCACTTTTGCTTTCTTTTTGTAGCAGCTTGCTGATATTAGTATGGGAGCATGGGACACTCACTTACATAAAAGAAGACGCTCTTTCAGTCTAACCAGCTTATTTGTCTCTCTTGCATTCTTTCTTTGATTCCCATTTCTTTTTCTCATTTGAAATTAAGTTCCAATTAAATTCATTATTATAATATTGCTGAATATTTCTAAGGCTTGAATGATTGGCACAGTGCCTTTGTTGGCTTCTCACCCTCTTCTGGAGAATTTGATCAAATTCAATTACATTAATCAGAATTAGTCAAGGAATACAGATATGAACTATTTTTGCCAGCTTCTAAAAAGTTGTACAGAGCAAACAGTTATGACCTGAGATGTGCACCATGACTAGAATCCTGAGGAACAAGGGGTGTAACAGGTACATTGTTAAAATCGGAGGTCCCCCAGGAACGTTTTAAGTGCCGGACAAATTTGCTTAGTCTCCGCCTCGCACTTTGAGTGCATTTTATTATTATTAGTAGTAGTAGTAGTAGTAGTAGTATTAGTAACAGTAAACTGTTAATGTTTACAAATGTTAATAATGAATAAACTGCGTTTATAAAAAACGACAAGCAATTTTTTTGTTTTGCATTTCTTCCCCATAACTGTACCGAAATTAAACCCAACCGTGACTTAAAAACCGAGGTACGTACTGAACCGTGAATTTTGTGTATTGTTACACCCCTTTTAGTTTTATCCGAATGTGAGCCAGTGGTCAGATACGAAGTTTGTGGAACGAACCAAAAGATCAGCTAAACTCATAACAATACAAATGCAAACAAAAATCTATTTTTTTTTCTTAATTGTTAAATTGTTAAAGTCCTTTCGGACCTCTAAATAAAACTGTCATCTATCCTTACATTCATGTATGCCCTTTTAGTGCAGTATATTATTATTTCTGTTAAATTGTCAACAGCTTTACCACTTTGGTGGCTGACAGATTTTGGTAAACTGTTATTAATGATGGTATGGCTACTGATTTTCTTGCCCCTTTTCACTACATTTTGTATTATTACACCAGCCTACTCCAAGGAAAGTAGGTGTCACTTTCTGAATGACCACACCCCTTAATTCTTTAGAATTCTGTGAGAATATTTCATCTGCTGATCATGAACACCGTAAGGTTCGGTTTTATTTGATTGTGGGCAACATACAAAGCCAAATTAGTCATGCCTTTACTTTCTGGCTCTATAAATAAACCTGACATCCTTGTCCTGAGTTCTCTCACCTTATATGTTCTACTGTTTTTTTTCCCCTTTCTGCCTGAATGCTTTTGACTATATGTGTGTGATGACAGAAGCACTCTGTTTTTTTCTTGTTCCTATCTTAGCACAGAGGACTATTAGAGAGTGGTGCTATATTCAGACAGGTCAGGCTCGCTCAGGCTTTTAACAACACGTCTTCTGCCACCTGCATAAATCTATGCATGAAGAGGGATCTCAATCTTTTTGTCTTAACCCTCAAAAACATGGAGCTGCTCGAACTCTAATCTAACAAGATAGATTCTGGTTTTATTTTATTTTTCCTCATGAATATTGCATTGTTATGTATGTGGATGATGTATGTCTATGAGTCATATGCAGGGACATCTTATAGGCTGGGCCTGCATGACACAATCCCTTGGGTCCAGGCCAGTAGGGGCACTTTAACAGGCATGGAATTGAAGTGAATAGCCCATTACAGTGTCTCAAACAACACAAGATAGTAAAGTGGTAAACAATATGAAGGTAAAGTCTAAAATCTGAAAGGAATTGACAGAATCTTTTTTTTTTTGGTGTGTGGGGCTTAATTTTTAAACACTGAGCAATTCCTTTCAAATTGTGCTAAAATGAATAAAAAAGAAAATAATGGATAATCTTAAATCCAATGTTTAATAAAATTGTGAAAAAAAAGAATAGAAAAAGGATAGAAAAACCAAAGATAATTTATTTTCCCAAAACATATTTCAAAGCAGTTAGATTCACTTATTGCCTTGAAAGAGTTTGTTTAAAAGCTACATTTTAGTGATTTGGTAGACAAGTTTGTGAAGCAATAAAATAATAAAGGAACCAGTCATCTGAGGTAAAACTGCCTTATGTGGTTTATCAAAACTATTTATCATTTCAACCAAGACGACTTAATGTGCATATTATTGAAAGTATTGGGTTTTGCTTTGGAGTGTTCAAGGCTCTGTGCAATGGCTCCTGCCCAAGAGACAAAGAATGGCTATAATTCTCTGGTGGTATGGTATATGTGGCAGCAAGTATGATGAATGATTTTTCTCTGTTTTAAGTCAAATTCTTCTGCAACTTACACATCACATTTTCACATTTTCTGAGTGCGATGAATTTTTGACATGGCAAACAGAAATTAAATATGTCCGGTCATATGGAAAAAGTTTAATATTGCATAGAACAAGATGCACCCTTTACATAATATGGTAATGCAATGGGTTTGCAGATTAACTGAGGCTTGTATTAAAGGGGATGTTACATAGAAGAGAAAGGTCAGAGTTAGCTTTATCACAGCATGACACCCCCCTCAGGAAATCTTATTTAAACACAACAGGGGGTTTAAAAGATTTTATCACAGTGAGGTGAAAATATTGATACAAAAAAAAAAACATTATTGGATGAAACTGGAGAAATAGTTAAGGTCTAAGCCACAGCCATATCTTATTTCACCACGAGTTCCCTGCATTGCCGGAGGGGCACAAGATAAACGTCAAAAGATGTAAATCTGTACCTTTCCGAAATGGCTGGCAAGATAAGTGAGGAGTCAGTGAGCACAAAATAGTGCATTGCTTTGAGCATATGGAGCATGTCACTCACACAGCATGTCTCAATGAGAACAAAGAGTATTAGATGACTTGGAAAAATAAGAAATTACTGCTACAGTAATTAAGCCTTTGTGCTAGATGATATAATATAAACTAATAGATATATTGTTTAGTTCCTTAAAATATGTTATTTATATTTTTAAGATTCAGGATTTATCCTATCCTGCTATAGTCTATCCTGGGAACACTGCATCTACTATCCTTTTTGGGTGGGTGTGAGGAAACCAGTGATCCCAGAGTAAATCCCATAGGCACTGAGAGAACATGCATAGATTCTATAAATGTTACTGTTCTAAGAATTTCTCCATATACTAAGTTGTGCTTTGATTAACTTGAATTTTTTTTTACTGGCTAATGTAGCTTACACAATATGGACAATAGTTAGAGGACACCTGACCATAAGATTCATATGTGCTTTTTGAACATCCAATTCCACAATTAGTCCCCATTTGCTGTTATACCATTCATTCTTCTAGGAGAAATCCAATAGATCTTGGAAATGTGTGCTCATTTAGCCACAAGGGCTTTATTTAAGTCAGATACTAATTTAGGTGAGGTAAGGAGGCCTGGGATGCAGTCAGCATTTCAATTAATTCCAAAGGTGTTCAATACCTTTGAGGTCAGAGCTCTTTAGCAGGAAATCTTCCACTCTCTGACCCATAAACCATAGCCTCATGGAGCTGGCTTTGTGTATAGAGACATTGTCATGCTGGAAAAGGTTTGGGTTCAAGTGAGTAGAAAATGTAATGCACAACATCCAATGAAATCCCGTGCAATTGTGTGCCTCCAACTGTGTGGTAACAGTTTGGGGAAGAACCACATATGGCTGACAAGTCAGGTGTCCCAATACTTTTGTCCACATATACACTGTATATTTGTCATTTATTCCAGATAATCCTCATTTCCAAAATTGTCAGAAGCCAGAACATTTCAGCTGTGTTTACATGAAAAAAAGTACTTGCCTTGTTTCCAGTATCAGTTATAATGCTATGCAGCATAAAAGAAGGAAACTATTAGAAAAAAAATACAGCTTAAATTAGACTGCAGCAAAGATTGAAATAAAACATCTCATATTCTCATGAATAGTAAGTATTATGTTACTTTTCTAATCACTGCAGATTTGGAAAAACAAAAATACTGTCCATGTTCATAAGTAAAAGGGCTTTAAAATGGCATTACCAGCTCACCTGTCAATCAGAGCAATTGTGGGTGTCTGTGAGCTCATGTACTGTATGTGATAGATGGTAGTTTACAAGTGTTCAGATACCCTGAACAATAATATGAACAGAGCAAACACATGCTAGACTTCACCCTCCTGGATTTTTTAGCTATTTGTGATAGAGGTGGGTGTGAATTGCTAACACACATAGCACACATGTACAATACATATAGATGCACATGTTTCAAAAAACAATTTTATTTGTCCAGGTTTGGCTCAAATACACTGATCACAATCGTCCTTTATGCTGTGTGTTGCTATCTTTATTTAAACCTTCTCAGGTTCTCCACATGGCATGTGTCCATGTATTCAAAGGCTCTGAAAGTGTGTTGTGGGTCAAAACCCTCACACACATGGTCAAAATTTTTGAATTATTCAGACATGTTGAATAGTAAATATAGCTTACACATGTTTCTGTCTAATTGTGAGACTGCAGGACAAGAGGTTTCTGCAGTGCTTTGTTTCCTCTGCAGCAGATTTTTGGCCTGAGTGTGGTGCTGCACAGTAGAATGCTGATAGACATACACTGCACATACTGTACCACTGCAATGCAACACAGAGATGCAGTGCTTGCATGCAATCAAAAATGAAGCAGCACAAACTAACTAATCTGAGCATTTAAACTTGTGACCATTTATAATATACATAGGTATTGGCTTAACATTTCAACATCATCAAGTCTGTAATTTGGGAGTTAAAAGGGCAGTCTGATTTCCGCACATCTCAGAATAAGAAAACCCACTCTCTTTGCTTTTACCTCCCCCAGATTGTCATCAGAACAGTTTATCAGCAATCCTAGTCCACCCACAGCATGTGTGCATTGTAACTCTAGCTACAATTGTACCCTTGGCAGCAAACGCAACCAGCAAAATTACTATTATTAATGAATTTGATACACAGCATCTCTATTTTTGCCCTATAGAAAAACACAATAGCCTAAACACAGACCGCTTTGCCCACTCAATGTTACCACCAAGCCTTCATGTCCAAAAAGCATTTTGTTAGTAGTGTGACAGTTGAAGAGCTCCTTATGGCAATATAGCTGCTCTTCTAAAGAAGTATCTGATTTAATGCAAAACAGCTCTCTCTTTTGTGTTTATTTTTGTTGACCATAATAACTGTGTTCTAGTAACTAGCTCATAAATGTTTTGTTACAGCAAAATGCTCCAATTACATATTTAAGAGACAAAAATATCCTCAATTTTGATAATGTAGCTTTGATTTTCCTTTAGCTAGTGTAATTATGGTGAGGTTAAGAAAACATTGTTGTACTGTTCGAGTCACATCTACCTGGTAGAGGGTGGAGAAGGGGTATAAAAAGGCGTTGGCTTCATCTTATTTGTTTAAAGTAGCAGATTGTTTGCTAACTTTGTAAGTTGCCTGCTAGCAAATTGGTTAATGGTCTATGATACACAGTAAAAAAACAGAAGCAAAACAGAAGTATGGTGCCTAATGATCCAAGATGGTGGTACGGGCAGTAGAGTACAGCAGAGGTTCCAGATCTAAGATGGTGTTCTATTGTAAATGTATCTTGTTTAATGTTGGTTTACAGAGCAGTGTGGTCTCAAAGGACTGTTTCATTTCACTGTGTACTGAACCAAATGCATGTGTTTGAACTGGCAGAAAAAGCCAATTGACAATTGGTCTTATTCAACCTCCAGATTGACCATGTACAGGACAGTAATAGCAACTTTTAAAGTGGAATAATTTATTCATTTTAAGACATATTAAATGTAATTTCACTTAGAACCATTTTGTAATTAATTTGAGGTAAAATTTTTGTCACAAACTTTGGTTGCAAATTCTAGAATTTAGCTAGCATCAATCTAGCTTAACAGATATTCATTTGCAAACATTTTATGACAAAAAAAAAAAGAAAGAAATACAATAAATAAAAAAAGAATTCTACATCATGAAGTTAAAGAGGTTCAGTCCTGAGCCCAGGTTAATTGTTGTCAGTGTTCTGCCCCAGTGTGTAAATAGATGTAAATATGTGTGTGTGAGAATATGTATAATGCAGCATAATACAACAACTAGGTGTGGCATGACCCTTCATTGCATCGACCTTATCCAAAAAGCAGTGAAAGGGTCATCTGACTATGCTACTGCTACAGTATATTTAACACCTTTACCGTCACTTCTGTAGTAACACATTCTTCACCCCCCCCAAAACAATTCTTTTGCTCTCTATTTTTCTTTGAAGCACAATAATCATCTTGCCATGTGGAAACTGAAGTCAAATCTGTAACTTATAAACTGCATACATTTTTAACAGCTACACATTGTGTGATTCAGACAGGATGATCCTGCTTTTATCTAGTGTATGTATTGAAAGACATGGGGAATGAACAAGGAATAAATAGAAAAAGGCAAAACAGAACAAAAAGTGAGGTTATGGTGCAGTAAAATATCACGCTAGTCTGATCAAGAGGTATTGCTGTAATGGCAGAAAACAGCTCACGCTATTTTTTCTTCACATTTAGCACCTAAATATTATCTCAGAGAAACACTAAAAACCTCCAGCAGCATGACTTAAATACAGATAACCCTGACCCACTGTAGCTCAGAGTGAGAAAGCATCATCTGTGGATTCATGTCCCAGATCCTCCTGATACTGTATGTGTGGTGGCATGGGAGAACCTTTCACATAACTCCTTGACATTTTTTTACTCTACAGAGTTCTGAACTAATGTAGACTACCCTGAAGTGAAATATGATTCCTGAGAGTCAAATCACAGTTGATTCCAGGTTCACGAAACAACTCGTCCCCCTACATTTGTCAGGGAAAAAAACCCCCACAAATATAAAATGTTCAAGAATTATATATTTACATGGGAAATAAGCTACACATTTGATTATCAGCATCATCCACATCGTTCTTGCGCTAATCACCTGAGCTAAAAGTTGCTCTCAGCATTTAAACCATCATCATCTCATCACTCTACTGATCTTCATCAGCTCTTATTTCAGTGGGAAAAAATGCTGACTAATTTTGCTCATCCTTTGCTCGTTCTCTTGATTGCATTTCTTTTTTTATCTTTTTATTAGGTAATTTTTTACTTTGAACCTTTTTTTCTGCAGACGTCTATACAATTAAGTGCTTTAACTTGTTTTAACGATGATAAAACGGCACAGGTGCACTGCAGACATTTGGACAGCCAGTATCTGATTACAGCATGAATCGAATAGGCTTATCTCTATATACTCTACAACACAGTAATCAACAGCTTGATCAAATCGTGACGTTCTTCATGCAAAGAAATCACTTTGCTGCCGATGGTTTAGACATTATTAGCCATATATCTCATGATTTCTCATGAGCCTAAATAAAATGAAATGCAGGACAATACTTAACTCAAACACTATTTCACAACCTACACACCACAGCACTTCTGTTTACCAAGCTAGAACCTACATTTATACTTGGAGTAACTTTACTTTATCCAGAGTTGCATAATTGTTGCTACAACTGGGGGGAAGTGGTATAAGATGTTGGACTTCTAAAAGGAAGGTGATCAGTTCTAATCACTGCACCACCAAGCTGCTACTGCTGGGCCCTTGAGCAAGACCCTTAACCTTCGACTGCTCAGCTCTGTAAATGTAACTGAAATCTCACAAATCTCCACGTCTTGCTCCAAAATCTTGTGTAATATCTTCCCAGACAAGTGAAGGTTATTCTAACAGCAATTAAGACTAAATGTGGAATGAAATAAGGGGCAGGGGCACCTTTATGAGGTTGTAGCTCAGTGGTTAGGGCATAAAAATCTGGATCGGAAGGTCGCAAGTTTAAATCCCAGCACCACCAAGCTGCCACTGCTGGGCCCTTGAGCAAGACTAACACTTAACCATCAACTGCTCAGTTGTAAGTCGCTCCGGATAAGGGCATCTGCCAAATGCCATAAATGTAAAAAGCAGCAGCGTGATTAAGGGCCTTACTCAGGGGCCAAGAAATGAGAGATTGGTGAAGCTGAGATTTGAACTCATGACCTTCTGAACCAAAGAACAATACCTTAAGCTACCACTATGCATGCCTGTTTCCAGTTTTATATATACACATGGACTCACTGAATCATTGTGAACGTTGCAAACTATACACACTGTTGCTCTTGTCTCGTCATTACCAAGCCTTGTATTATTGTTTGCGACTTTGATTCAGACCTGTTTTTATCTCATATTCTTAATTCTTGCTGGACCCTTGATCTCCTTTATTGATCACCTGACCTTTTAGCCTGTTTTGACTCTGAGCCTGATTATTGCTTTTGTAACATTGGTAGTATGTTTATTAAAATAACCTGCAACTTCATCTATCCAGGGCCTATATATTTTCCTATACTGGACAGAATGAGCTGATGATTTTCTAGCTTTCCTAGACCATGCTAGGACTTTAGTGCTCAGTGTATAAAGCACATATTATTACACATAAACAATCAACAATGGACACATTACAAAAAATACACAGGTGCATATTATATTTGCACCGTTTTAAGATCTCTTTAAGCTCTACGACGTGTCTGTGTCTTGAGGCCAGCCCTCAATAACAGCTCAGATCGATTACTGACCAAACCTTTCGCTCTTCACTTTCACTCCCTCCCCCACGTGCATGAGTGATTTGGGCCATGCATGAGGCGGGAAGGTCAGAGCTGACGTAGAGCACAAAGAGAAGAGGGTCGAGCCCTTGTTCAGGCCACTGGGATGTAATGTGTGAATGTGGCGATTGTGCTGACAATGAGGTCGCCAGGAGCGTGGGCATCGGCACTATGCTAATGGAAGGCTATGACACGCTGCTAGGACCAAAAAATACAGAAAAAAAAAGCTAAAGAATAAAAGAAATAAATAGGATCGTGTCATCAGATTATGGTTATTTGGAGACCGGTGACATTTCCCAGCAGCACATATTCACAAAGCCACATGAAAACAGAAACATACATGAATGAAAATTACACTGAACAATTGAATATGAAAAAACAGACACAAATGACTGTTGTATAAAATTCACTCTGCCACATTTAACAACCCAGTGCTCGTCCTCTGGAGCTGTTTCAACTTTGCTAATAATTAGGCATTAATATGTGCATTCGAAAGCAGAAGCAGCTCCCAACAGGAAAACGCTCCATCTTATGCATTGATTTGATCGCAATTTATATAATCTCTCAAAACGCGTGCCCAGGCATGCATTCTGCCATCTGCAAATGATTAAAAACTTCCTTGACATGAAACGGACCAGGATTTGTTTACAGGCCACAGTAAGGGTTGCATTTTCTAGGACATTAAACCCGTCCTCTTGGAAACTGCAATATTTTTTTTTCATTTCCTCATAAATGTGACAAATAAACAAATACTTTTTTTTTTTTTTTCTGTGCAAATCAATATGTTATTTTGAGTCGGATTTTGGTTTGTGTTGTTCTCTGGGCCATGAGTAGAGCTGTATACTGTTGCAACAAGCTTTCAAGGTTTGTTCACACTAGCACACAAGCGACAGATGAGCTTCGTTGTTTGTGTGTGTGCCCAACCCTGAACAGGTATTTCAATGTCAAAGTGACAGATACAAAACGATTTGCTCAAAAGAGTCCACAAACGAAACTACGACACGAGTCTGATATTTCTTTCCTTTCCCACTCACAACTTTATTTGCTACTTGCAGTTAATCCTGATTTAGATTGACGACATGCACACAACAAAACTGCAAGTGACAAGTGTGTAAGCATACTATCCAAATATTTGCAATTTGACTGGCAGTATGCAATTATATAGTCAGGTCCAGATATATTTTGACATTGACAAAGTTATTAATAAGCTGTTGGGTTTTTTGTACTCGTATCAGATTCGAAATGAACTATAAGTGTTTAATAATAAATATAAATGCAGATGTCTATCTAGCTTGAGGGCATTTATTAAAAGTATATTATCAAATGTAATTTACCACCATCTCCACCATCTTTTAGCATATCTGCCACTGGAGCTGGTTCCCTTGTATTTTTTTTGCTGTGACAACAGGATGAATTCTGAAATGAACAGAACTTTAGAATTTGCTCAGATTCAGACAAACACTTCAAAATCCACCAGATGTTGCTTAACGTTGCCAAAGTCAATCACCTAACCTGAATACAAGTGAACATGCATTTTAAATGCTGAAGGAAAAATAGCATTCAAAAACAAGCAGGACATGAAGACAGTAAAGACCTGACACAGCATCACCGGGGAAGAAATCCAACATCTGTTGATGTCCATGGGTTCCAGACTTTAAGCAGCAATTTGTATGCAAAGTATTTGCAACCAAGCGTTAAAAACGACAATTATGATTGTTAATTTTCTTTTTAATTACATCTTGATTTACACAGGGAAAAAAAGTCTCTAAAAAAAAAAAGCATAAAGTAGGAGGATTCGGTCAACAGTTTCTGATGTGGATGTAAATGTCCTCAAATTAAAGAATGACATATTTGTTCTCCAATTGTCTTTGGTAAACTGCTCCAATATGTTTGCCAATTTCTAAATACTGTGTGGGAAATAAGTATTCAACACATCAATATTTTTTTTTTTATTGAATACTGTTGCTATGCTGCAATTCACACACAATTTTGACCAACTGGGCGTACATTAGAAGTAACAGTGATTACCAATCAATTTTGCAACTTCTAAACGTTCTTGTACAGTAAGCATCATTAAAACCATTATCCTGAGACCCTCTGAATGATCAAACATCAATATTTATAACAAACATTAATACAATAATGCATAATTACAAATATGATTTCTTTATCTGTGAAGATTTGAATTGATTTAAATTAATTCCAACGTCTTGTCAAAATGTTATGCAAGATGCTGCACAATAACTAAAATAATTATTAATTATTTCCCCTCACTGTATATATACGTATCTGACTGTATTTGCACTGGCTTCTGACAAATACATTTAACAAACTTGTGAAATCTATAACACAATTATGGCATAAAATATAATTTCAGGACAGAAATTGAAATGTACCTTTCATTGCTATTGTAGAGTAATGTTTAAAGGATGTAGTGGCAAGTAAATGCAATTCCCTTTTGCATTTTCTGAGGATCTCGGTCTAAAACGCTGAACAAGGTTAGGGCTAAAAGCAGGCTCTGTGCTTATAATAAAATCATCCAAAATGTCCATCCAAATGGGGTGTAGTAAGAAATTTCATGTAATAGCACTTATGGAAAAGTACAGACTTTGTCCTTGGAATATTTTGGGGGGGTAATAAAGTGCACGCAGTATCATAAAAATGTATTCATAGTTTCTATTTAACACCAGCTAAGTGCCAGGCTTGGTGTAAATCACCTTTTTTTTTCTTCCTTACATGCCCTTCAAACTATGCAAAACTATTTGCTGTCAGTAAGTGAAGTGAGTAAGTAAGTAAGTAAATAAATAAATAAATAAAACAGACCTGAGTAGAGTTTACTTTTTATTTACTTACTAATTATTTAAATAGAAAGGTTAAACAAAGGTGTTAAAAAAAAGAATTGTGTATATATATATATATATATATATATATATATATATATATATATATATATATATATATATATATATATATATATATATATATATATATATATATATATATATATATATATATATATATATATATATATATATATATATATAGAGAGAGAGAGAGAGAGAGAGAGAGAGAGAGAGAGAGAGAGAGAGAGAGAGAGAAAGAGATAGAGAGAGAGAGAGATATATACACTTTATAAAAGTATATATTTATACTCTATATTTATTGTGTATTGGGTCACCTGCCCATTAGTATGGTATGTGATTTTTGAGTATTGCATTCCACATTTAGTCCCAATTTGCTCTTATAATTCCCTCCACTCTTCTGGGAAGATGTTCCACTAGATTGTGGAGTGTGCTTATGGATATTTGTGTTCATCAGTCACATGGGTATTACGAAAGGCAGGTACTTATGTAGGTGAGGAGGCCTGGGGTGCAGTGTCAGTGTTCCAATTCATCCCAAAGGTGTTCAGTAGAGATGAAATCAGAGCTCTATAGCAGGCCAATCAAGATATTCCTCTTCAAAGCATTTAAACCAGATCTTCAAGGAGCTCACTTTGTGCACAGGGGCATTGCCATGCTGGAACAGGTTTGGATTTTCAAATTCAAGTGAATGCAAGTACAGTAACGCATCTAAAGGCGTCCTTTACAATTTAGTGGCTTCAGCTTTGTGGTAGCAGTTTGGAAACAAGCTGATGTCAGGACACAGTGTCAGCCATAATAAAGCACCCCAGGAGCTAAGGGTTAACCCTAACCCTAACCCCAACCCGTTCTCAAGGGCCCAACAGTGGCAGATTAGTGGTGCTCTGGTGCCTGTGACCTTCCAAAACCCAAAGCCTCAATTATAATAAATATTAAATTAATAAACAGAATCTTGGCAGTTAGCTTGACAAAGCATTATCATTCACTGCATTTTAAAAAGGGGTTTCTTTGTAAATCTGCACTATTCAAATCTCATTCGATTCCAAATTAGTTTATCGCCTCCATCTTCTCTTCTTTTTTGTTTGTTTACAATGCATTCTCAGAGCATGTTGCAAATTTGCTCATTCAAGATGTGTCTTAGACGTTTTTGCACCTCGAATGCACTCATTTGAAAAAAGTATAATATCACTCCTTCATTCAAAATTGCTCAAAACTTTTAAATATTTGTATTTCAGCAGAAGAATTTCTTGGTTCTCACATATGAAATAACCCAAAAAAAGGGGTAGGAAATAGGAAACACCACAAAACCAGAATGTTAGATTAGCCTACAATCGCCTGTTCTTAATGACACTCTTAATATGCCCTGTGCCATTGGTTTATACTAAGTGCGTTTCACTGGGTATCATAAAGCAAAGACCAAGGTAATACAAATCTGATGGAGGATAAAAAAAATTGTACGCTGCATGTCGGGATGTAATTTAACTTGGCCAGCGTTAGTTAGACAGTTATGCACTTGCTTTTTGGCATGACTCGCTCTGATTTGGCACCCTGTGGAACCAATTTGTGCTAGAACAGGTGTGAAGCAGTGACACTGCTACAATGGAGATTAATTCTTACTCAGATGCATTTGTAAAGCCTCCTTGAAATACTGCCTCATGAGAGCATAGAGATGGTGAATGCTGAAAGATTATCATTCTAAAAGGTTAGACCTGGAAATACGAACAATAAAAATGAAAAATAGCAAACAAAAGCCTGACAGCACTTGAATCACTGAATATGACCTCAAAACCATTTTCATGGCAGGAAAGGTGGGGAATGTTCTGAAATATGCATGGCACATTAAAAAAAATATCTCCTTTGCTGCTTGGTTAGGAGTAAAACAAGCAGATAGTGTAGATGGATAGAGAGAGAGAGAGAGAGAGAGAGAGAGAGAGAGAGAGAGAGAGAGAGAGAAAGCGAGAGAGAGAGAGAGAGAGAGAGAGAGAGAGAGAGAGAGAGAGAGAGAGAGAGAGAGGATAAAAATGTCCAGTCTTTAAAGATGTATGTGTGGCATTCTGAGTAAATGGCTAAAGCAAAGTCAGCACCAAAAGCTTTGGAAGCAAACACGCCGCATGTAACCTCTTCCAAAAGTACTACACCTTCAAAAGTACTATACAGAGCAGAACGAAGCCTTTTAAATTGCATGCAACGCAAAAAGCTACCGCACAATGAAATATCATTGTACATTATTAGAAGGTGTGAAAACAGAGCTCTGGCTGAGACACGAGTGTCAATACCAAATGGTGTTTCCAGTTGATGTAACATGAAATGAAGCACTATTATGCTGATTTTTTTTATATGGATTCTATAGCCTGCGGACAGCACCACATCATTATCCTAGCTGGCACCCTGTTTACAGTTCTGCATGCTGCTGTGTTCATTTACGTCTCAATAAACACAACATCGCAGGCCTATTTTTATACCTTCTCTCTCTCGATTTCTTTCTTTCTCCGTCTATCTCTCTCACACGCACACGCACACGCACGCACGCACGCACGCACGCACGCAGACACACACACACACACACACACACACACACACACACACACACACACACACACACACACACACACACACACACTGTCACAGTACCAACATTATGTTTCAGGACCTACTGACCATTATTAATGCATCTAATTAATGCCGTACTGTATCTAAATCATACTCAGTAACCTTAGGAAACCAGTATTTTTTAAATAAAAGGTACGGTTTACTTCATGGTAATGAGACAAATGTCCTCAAAAGGTCAGAATTGTAATACATTTATAAGTTTTTCATATAAAAATATTTAATAATAAAAAATAAAAAATAAAAGTAACTAGCATTGCATAAACTGATTTTTACCATGTACAGTAAGGAAAATAAGTATTTGAACACCCTGCTATTTTGCAAGTTCTCCCACTTAGAAATCATGGAGGGGTCTGAAATTGTCATCGTAGGTGCATGTCCACTGTGAGAGACATAATAAAAAAAAAATAATCCAGAAATCACAATGTATGATTTTTAAACTATTTATTTGTATGATACAGCTGCAAATAAGTATTTGAACACCTGAGAAAGTCAATGTTAATATTTTGTACAGTAGCTTTTGTTTGCAATTACAGAGGTCAAACGTTTCCTGTAGTTTTTCACCAGGTTTGCACACACTGCAGGAGGGATTTTGGCCCACTCCTCCACACAGATCTTCTCTAGATCAGTCAGGTTTCTGGCCTGTCGCTAAGAAACAGGGAGTTTGAGCTCCCTCCAAAGATTCTCTATTGGGTTTAGGTCTGGAGACTGGCTAGGCCACGCCAGAACCTTGATATGCTTCTTACAGAGCCACTCCTTGGTTATCCTGGCTGTGTGCTTCAGGTCATTGTCATGTTGGAAGACCCAGCCTCGACCCATCTTCAATGCTCTAACTGAGGGAAGGAGGTTGTTCCCCAAAATCTTGCAATACATGGCCCCGGTCATCCTCTCCTTAATACAGTGCAGTCGCCCTGTCCCATGTGCAGGAAAACACCCCCAAAGCATGATGCTACCACTCCCATGCTTCACAGTAGGGATGGTGTTCTTGGGATGGTACTCATCATTCTTCTTCCTCCAAACACGTTCAGTGGAATTATGACCCAAAAGTTCTATTTTGGTCTCATCTGACCACATGACTTTCTCCCATGACTTCTCTGGATCATCCAAATGGTCATTGGCAAACTTAAGACGTGCCTGGACATGAGCTGGTTTAAGCAGGGGAACCTTCCGTGCCATGCATGATTTCAAACCATGACGTCTTAGTGTATTACCAACAGTAACCTTGGAAACGGTGGTCCCAGCTCTTTTCAGGTCATTGACCAGCTCCTCCCGTGTAGTTCTGGGCCTCCTTATTGAGATCATTGAGACCCCACGAGGTGAGATCTTGCATGGAGCCTCAGTCCGAGGGAGATTGACAGTCATGTTTAGCTTCTTCCATTTTCTAATGATTGCTCCAACAGTGGACCTTTTTTCACCAAGCTGCTTGGCAGTTTTCCCGTAGCCCTTTCCAGCCTTGTGGAGGTGTACAATTTTGTCTCTAGTGTCTTTGGACAGCTCTTTGGTCTTGGCCATGTTAGTAGTTGGATTCTTACTGATTGTATGGGGTGGACAGGTGTCTTTATGCAGCTAACGACCTCAAACAGGTGCATCTAATTTAGGATAATAAATGTAGTGGAGGTGGACATTTTAAAGGCAGACTAACAGGTCTTTGAGGGTCAGAATTCTAGCTGATAGACAGGTGTTCAAATACTTATTTGCAGCTGTATCATACAAATAAATAGTTTAAAAATCATATATTGTGATTTCTGGATTTTTTCTTTTTAGATTATGTCTCTCACAGTGGACATGCACCTACGATGACAATTTCAGACCCCTCCATGATTTCTAAGTGGGAGAACTTGCAAAATAGCAGGGTGTTCAAATACTTATTTTCCTCACTGTACATGTTAGATAAAGAAATAAAGAGGGACAGTAGTGTGTGTGTGTGTGTGTGTGTGTGTGTGTGTGTGTGTGTGTGTGTGTGTGTCATTCTGCTGGGTGGATGTAAATAAACCAGAATCCAATCAGCCTAACCTCTATGTCACAATAAGACATAAATCGTGCGTGCACACACACACACACACACACACACACACACACACACACACACACATAGACACACACACACACACACACACACACACACACACACGCACACACAAATAACAGAATAACAGTAGAAAAGGTAAAATAGAGACACAAAGTGATGGCAAAAAGTAAGAAAAAAAAAAAATCAATTTGGAGAGAACATTCAAGGGAAATTATGGCAAGAGTAAGTGAGAGAGCCAAAGCAAGGATGTCATGCAGTAAAACACAGATAGTGTCTAACACACACACACAAATTGACAATAAAAAAAAGTACTGTAATGTGGATAGAGTACTGCCAGAATATGTGAAATCACGTGCCATCACAATGTTTACCTGAAACATTTCAGTTATATATAAACTGCCTTCTTTCACAAAAGTGCTGAGGCATCGCAGATATCTCATAATATTCTGAGCCTGTAAAGCTTGTGATCTTCAGTGTGCTTTCTAATGTGAGACACGACTTGAGGCAGCAAAATATGCATATGCTGTGATGCCTACTTCAGCTTCTCTCATGCTCACACTTCTTTTCTATATTCACCAATGTATATCCTGGAACAAACACATCTTGCTTGACTAGTTCACTTCAAGGACGTCTGTCCTCTCCACTCTCTCCGCTTGCACAATGTAGGGCACATCAAGTTTTTTTATAATCTGGTAAAAGATAGGAACAACTGTCTCGTCAGCTTGGGTTATCCAACCAAACCTTAAACATTCATTTTAGGAAAGGTTTTAGCCAAAACTATTTCCTTGTGACAAATAATCCAATGCAAGCATCAGTTGGCACAGTTAGTTCAAGAGGTTTGTGTCTAATCTTTTTTTTTTTTGTAGTTCAGTAGTGGCAAGTAAACACCTTCCTATTTCTTTGGTGTCTTTACTTAAATGCTCTATTTCTTTGTTAGTCCTGGAATTAAACTGTTTTATTGGGGAAAGTGTGATATTTAGAAGATTACTGGTGTGGAGATTCTCCCCCCAAAAAAGATACACTCCAGAACTACTGTCAACTCCAGAATTACTGTCTACCTTTCAAGGAAATGGCAAAACCAGTATATGTGAAAAGGTTTCCTGTAAGCCATGTGTACGGCTATGTGCCAATTAACGGCGGAAGAGATGGCATCCGGATGCACAATGGGAAGAAGGCAAGCCAGTGTACTGTGGGCAAAATGATCTCCTGGGCAAAAGGCTCCAAATTCCCCATATCTCAATCTGATCGAGCATCTGTACATGTATTGGACCAAGTCAAATTTGCAGAGGCCCCACCTTAAAAATATCATATTGTACACCACAGCACCTTTACAGGTCTTGTAGAACCCATGCCCCAATGGGTCAGAGCTGTTTGGGTAGCACAAGGGGGACCTACATAATATTTGGAAGTCGTTTTAATGTTATGCTATATATAAAACTGCATTCACATCACATACTGTATAACAATTATTCTAAATGTTGTCAATTTCAAAAGAAAATAAATTCGTCATAGTTTCTTCTGGTATCAGAGAACCATGTTTCTCTATTATTGGACCTAGCCAAACTATTCCCAGGCCTAGTAATGGATTTGTCTGGGTTAATTATCTTTTGACCCTGCCTGCCTGTTTCTGGGATATTTGCTCAGGTTAACCATGTTTGTCTGTTTCAAACATCCTGCCTCATCTAAACTGAATTATCACAGTACAAGCTTTGGTCAATGACGGTCACTCCTACATATTACACTATTAATTGATGGAGTCAGGTCAAGCCAAACAAAATATTCCTTTATAAACAAAGTAAATACTTCCTTCTAGCATAATATTCAAAATAATTTAATTATAATTTGTCAAAATAACCCAAAGCAAACAAAATGTAAGTTTAAGATATTTTTTCAAAGGCTGTAGAGCATTTTGCATTTAACTGGAAAGTTTGAACCAAGTGGTTAAGATATTAGACTTTTGCTTCAAATGCTCCGTTTGTTCAAATCCCAGACACACAAGGCTGCCAATCCTGGGCCCTTGTGCAAGGCATTAAACCCAATAGCTGCTCAGTTGCACAAATGAGATAAATGTAAGTTAATGTAAGCTTTCTTTCGGCTTCTCCCGTCAGGGGTTGCCACAGCGGATCCTCCGCACATTTGATTTGGCACATGTTTTACGCTGGATGCCCTTTCTAACGCAACCCTCCCCAATTTATCCGGGCTGGGGACCGGCACTGAGAGTGGCTGGGGATGGTTCCCTGACCGGGGAGCAAACCCGGGTCGCAGCGGTGAGAGCGCTGCATCTTAACCACTAGACCACCAGGGGACCTGTAAATGTAAGCTCTGGATAAGGGCCGTAAATGTAGTGTATAGGAACCTGGTCTTTTTATGTGTTCTTAGAGGATATAATTGAGGTAAAATAGTTACATACTCCCAGGGACCCTCTAAGTTTCAGTGATATTTTGGGAATGATGAAAAAATTGGGATGATGAAGATTAGTGAATGTTCAGAAACAGTGTAGAGAAGGCTAAATCTCAAACAGGTTCATACGTGTTCATCAAGCACAAACGTCCCACAACTGTTTTAACTAGGCAACTGGCAAACAATTATTGGTGTCTAGCTGATGTTAGAAATCCATCTTGGTTGGAGTTAGAGTAAGCGATATACATGGATTTTGGCGGAACAAAAATCCTCTCAAGTTGTGTTGGATTTAAGATCAACCAAAATCCACATTCCCTGTCTTGTAGAGTGTCATGGAAAGTGCCATGGAAAAACCTTTAAGTGCCATGGAAAAACCTTCATGTTTCCAGATTTTGCATCCTGTATGTATATCTAGGCTGCTTACAAGATATCAACTGCTACACATATGCACTATTGATCATTACTGATCAATAGTTCCAGGATGGTCTTTATTGAAATATGTAGGAAAAAGAAAGTCATTCATTCTCGATCATTTCTAACTGTTTATTTGAAAAAGATTTGATCCATTAATTATTTTTTTTAATAAATAACTATTAAAAATTTAGCCAGTTAAATCCAGCAAACCTAATAGAGTAAGGTAGATGGTGGGTCTCTTTAGTACTTAAGAGGAGAAACAGCTCCCATTCTATCTACCCCTGCACATCAGTCCCAGGAGACAGCCATGAAAGAACTTATCGACTACAGCACTGTAGGTCTCCTCTTGCCTCCCGCATACACCATGAGTAATCTCATGGCAGGCCATTAGAGAGATGAGAAATGAGGGACAGAAGGGGAAGGTGTGCATGGTGCAAATGCACCAAGATGGCCATCTCTTCAGCTATACTCCATGGCTGAGAGCTGGTAATAAAAAAGCAGGGAGTCTAATCAAAGATGGCATCATTCTGCTCTTTATTATCCTCCCTTTGCATCATCACCCAGGGACCCAATTTAAGGACTGCAGAAGAAAAATATTAGGGTTTCTAGTCCTGGGCTCTATTTAGCTATTCGGGATGGTTATTATTAAGAAATAAGGTGCTGGAGTAAATTGACCAGGAGTTGCTAAGGGCCAAGAGGAATAGAAAAAGGAGATAGAAAGTGTTAGTTTACGGGTTAGGATTAGTTTTAAAGAAAAGGATAAAAACAAAAAAAGCAAATTAAGAGAAAATAAATGGTATGTTTCTTGATTGCTACTATGATTTACAAGCCGTTTAATACAAAGACTCGTGTTACTCTTAAGCCAGGTGCACAGTGTGTGATTTTGTCTACGATTTAGTCGTATGAGACAAATTCTTTAAATCCTTAAATATTCCTATAATACAAAGGCTAAAATCTGTAGTCTTTGATCTTTGGCTTGACATGCTCACCAACAGCCTTTGCGATATTTTTTTTCCTTCGATGAATTTCTGCCAATATCAGAAGATTTCAGATTCTTTCCTGCAGTGTGACCTCTCCTACAGTGACCACCAAACCAAGAACCAGGAGGAGCGCCAAACCTGATGACAATTATGAAACAGCTGCCTCAATCGACTGACACTACAGATAAGTCGTCACTGTAGGTCATGCAATCTATTTATGGAAAATAGTGTATCCACAGATTATTGCTTTGTAGTGGTAATCTGCAAAAATCTGTATAATAATGTTTTTTTTTTTTTTTTATTAGATTTTGATAGGTTTTTATATATATTTTTTAATGTATTGTATTCAAAACAACTAAGATTATATAAAACATAAAAAAAAAATATTATCTAAATCTTAAGTTTGAAATGTCAGAGCCATTTAATGGGCTTTATGAAAAGTTTTATCTAATCATCTTTTACAATACATGTTGCAAGCAAAATACACAAAATAATCAGACGTGCAGAAGGACAAGAGATGGCGCATGAGAGGGCACCGGAGCAGTCAAGCACAATAGATAAAAATCTCTCATTTTTGTATGCATGCTGATGCATCACGCTGTCATACGCTTTAAATGTTGGGTAATATTAAGAATAATATTGGCTAAAGTTGCATTATTTTCTAAATAATGTTCTATCCTCTGGGACACACAGGCCTAATAAAACCCTGCTGAAATGAATTAACACTTTGTGTGACACTTTGTGACAATGTGACTTTCAGTGACTCTAGACCTTGCCAATAGACAACATGTGTTGGGGTGTCAGAATACGTTTTTGAATGGTCTAGCTTTCTATTTAGAAAATTAACAATGTAATCAAATGAAATTAGTTATTTGGAAGAGGCCATTTTAAAACACTGAACTGAAATCTTGTGTGCTGCCTCAAGCCAAATGTAAAGTTACTGCATAAATACAATTGCTAATACATTACTTAATGTCTTTGTGCACTTCAGGGCACATCATTTCACAAAACAGGACAGTCTAATGATTCTCTTTTAGGAACTACTGACCCTGGAGAACCAGTTTGGTGTACTGGCCAGTGCCTCAAACAGCTGTCCGAACCATAGCCATTGCACACAAGCATTATGTGGGGCTTTCCACAGCTGGTAAGCACTAATTGTGTTACACCTACTCAGCATGAATCTCTCACTGGCCTGCAGATGGGTACTGAGCCAACAATGCATCCTTCAATGTTTCACCTATCTCTTACTTTAATCACACACAGTCTAAGCCACAATGTGTAAATAAATATCCGCTTCAGGGTTCAAGAATTCTTTGAGGTTTGTGTACACTTATAACACTATCACGGTGTTGAATTTGGACCTGAAATCAGGAGCCTGCAGGAACTCAGTGATTTTAAAATTTCGGCATGTGTGTGCGTGTGTGATTACAAAATGTATTTGGTGGCACAGCACCTGTTAGGGACGTCTGTGCAAACACAGTGGGTGACTAAGAGCTAGTGGCATGTCTTAAAAATGCTAATAGAGGATCTAGTCAGTAGTGTTCACACCTTATAAAACTGGCAGCTGATTTGACATGAAAACCTAGAATTTTTCTGTGGACTGTTGAATGCAAATAATTAATAATAGTAGGGTTCTTTATAAAATACTGTTGAAGATCATTCTCCCACAGCCGAGTCAGTGAATTCTACGAATGTATTTCACAAAAGCAGTGAAGGTCCATCATAATCTTGTAAATGGGTAACCTCAAATAACAGTGTACCTACAGTGAATAGTGCTCTATTATGACTAGTTATTTAACAATCCATTGCTTAAACACACACACACTATCAAATAGAAGACTATGATCAGTAATTGTGTTGTGGCGAGTCCTGCAACATTGATTCCTGTTACACTGATCATTTGGACTTGTGAAAGAAAATCACAACATTTGTGATTTTGCAATGCAGCATTGTTATTTACATTGTTGTGTCAATGGCAGTTCAGAGTAGGTTAAAAGTAGGTAACACATTCCTTTTCATTCTTGCTATTAAAATATTATGTCACTCTGATACATCACATCAGTATATGCTATGAGAAGATCATTGGGACAACTGATTTCTAGCCATATATGGTTTTTCTCCAAACTGTTAATTTTATAGGATGACTTCTGATGTGGTAGCATTACATTTTTCTTTACTAAACCAAAACCTGTTCCAGCATGACAATATCTGTGCACAGAGTCAGCTCCAGAAATATATGGTTTACATGGGTTGGAGTAGAAGATCTTGAGTGGTGTGCTATGGAGATTTCACCTCAACTCTACTGAGTATCTTTGGGATGAATGAAAACTCTGACTGTACCCCAGGCCTCCTCACCTCACCCACATCAGTACCTGACTTTTCAGTTTTTTTCAGTTTCTTTGGAGCATTTCTCGAATCATCCTTAATATTTGCAATCTTGTTTCAATAACCATCAGAATGAAATGTCTCTTTGTCATTGTTCACAAACACGATCGTCAAAATGTTTGGGCATGTTGTCAGTATGACGGTGCACAGTTTCAGTATTTCTTGATATAAACTATGGTTTGGATTTCAATTATTAAAAATGCACAAAATTTTAATTTTTTCTGTTTGGCATCCGTGAATTACAGCAGCACAAATTCATTAATTTGCATATTTGATTTATATTGATTGCAAGAGACTGGACAGGATTCACACTTTTACTGTACTATACAAGTGTTTGTTTGTTTCTTAATTCATTCATTTTCAGAATTTATAATTCTGTGTTTGTTTGTCTGTATACACTCGCCAATTGAAGGTTCACAAGATTCCCCTTTGACCTGTTTTAGAGCACTAGTTGATTATTGGATGATCTGATGCCATACACTCTCCTTCATTAGTGACATTCAAGATTCATCTGCACAATTCATCAGTTCCAGTCACATTAACAAAAAAAAAAAGTTGAATAGAAATTTGACAGATGATGACTAATGGTTGAACCATTTTGCATTCAATGACGTATGCAATGAACTGATGCTGAGATGTTTTGGGGGTTGAGACTATTCAGGTGAAACCAGTATAATATATTTTGATCAACATGACAAACAACTGATAATGTAGGAAACAGCAGACACTTGTACACAATCGATTAAATGAATGTACGTAAGCATTGCAAAATGTTCTAAATGACTAAATGATGTAGAGGTTGAACACGTAGTTTTGGGAATTTAATTTCTGATCTGAGAAACACTCCAAAGCAACTGAGAAAAACTGTCTGAGTGTCTGAGCACAAATCTCCACAAGCACACTCCACAATCTAGTGAAAAATCTTACCTGAAGAGTGAGGGTTATTCTAACAGCAAATGGGGACTAAATGTGAAATATACTGTATAAACATATAATGGATTACATATCATTGGGAGTCCATTTAAAAATTAAAAATAGACCATTACCCATCTAAAGTTTAAGTTACATGCTGGAGAATATAGAGGTTTTTTTTTTGTTTTTTGTTTTTTAAACAAGGGTTAATTACCCAGGTTATATCACAGAACATATTATTTTTCTCAATCCGTTAGTCAATCCATATTCAGAAAACCAAAAAGATAATGTTTAACCCAGTTTTAACTCTGTCAACAAATGGAAAACAAAGCTTTGAAGCTGACTGTGTGCTCATTGAGATCACACGACTGTGACACATTGTGGTATTTTCATAGTTAGGTCTGCTTGCCATGAGAGTCAGTCCTCGCGAAAGCTTTCGAGAATACAGTCACCATGTGTCAGCTCATCATGTCAGATGCAGATTTGGCAGTGATCAAAATGATGCAGAAGCTTCTACTTTGTCCAATCTGGCTAGCACAAGTGATCAACAGAGCTGGCAGATTAGACCCCATCTGACAAATGCCATCTTGCATGTTCATATGGCATGTCTCCCTAACACAGTATGAAGTTGTGGAAATAAGGGAATACAAGTGTTGAAAAAGTATCCATGTCATAATATAGGCAGAGGCAATTGGTAGCTGTTTGCCAGGGTTGACAGAGAGCGAGTGATTTTTTTTTTCTTCTCAAATGCATATCAATGGTGGCATACTGAGTACGTTCAGGTCACTTGTCAGCCATGACAATCGCTGTTTTGATCGACGTTTCTTCCGCTTTTGTTGTCTGACGGTTGATAATGTATGTGCTGAGACTCATTTGGATGTGAAACACGTTGAGAGAATGATTAAAAGCTTTGGGCCAGATAACCGAAAGGGCACGGTGCAACAAATGTGTTAGATTCAGCTGTTAAAATCATCTGTCACGTCCTTCTGGTTTGAATCACTTTACTTGTGCAAAGGCCAAGACTAATTGGCTGCAGTTCTTGGATGATATAAGCAGCATCTTGCGCTATTGGCCAAGCTGCAAGTCATTTGTGAAAAGGCCACAACTTAATAGCTGACACCCTGCCTTTTTTATACCGACAAAGGGCAGGAAAGTGAGCAGATGCCTTAACGAATCATGTGACTCATCCAAAATGACATGCTTCCAGCCCTCGCCATCTTGTCCACTAAAACTCAAATATGAATGTATTTTGTTGGAAATGTGTCCAGCAGTGTGAATGCACGTTCCTTCATACTGTATGTATTTTGCCCCATGTTCTCATGTTCCCATGACAACAGCACAGTAGGGCTGCAAGGTCACTCTGCTGGACATTCATGACACACCATGATTCTTGGTGAGAAAGAGAGAGGGAGACAAAGAGAGAGAGAGAGAGTCGGTCAATAACAAAGACGATAGAAATAGATATTCAGGGAGAGATTATTACCCTGTGTGCATGTATGTACATTTGTCTGCTAATATGACCTTCAAGATGTGGTCTTTACAGGCTTTTTATTATTGTCAATGAGAACTAAAGTAATGTACCCTTTAAATTTACATTAGAATTCACCATAAATATCTCTAATGTACAAATAAAACTGAGAATAATTGTTGATACGATGCTGTTCATCATGTATTAATTGGCCTTATAGCAATATATTTGGTAATACTTATATACAAACAAGTTCAATCACAACTGCACCACTCTGTAGCTGTAAAGTATTATTATAGAGTAACATAAAGAGTAAAATTGTCTACATATAATCCAAAGTATATATGGACAGCAATTTTCTGTAGTATCAATGTTCCTGTGATGATAGTTTTTAGAATCCATTCCATACAGGCTCATACCAAACACACTTCATATAAAAATATATATGAAAACAAACAAAACGTAATTCACTTTGTATATTATAAAAAAAAAAATAAGAGAATTGAAAGTGACATTTAAGCAAATATTGAATATGATATGGGACACATACTACATCAGCATTTGCCAATGGAACAACTGCAGTCTAATAATCCTGCCATCACAGCCCACTGATGAAAAAAAAAAAATATATATATATAAAGTTACTTTAATATATCTATCCATATCATTCAGTGAAGTTACTTGCACAAGGAAACGTGGTTCTGGTGTATAAGTCATTAAAGGAAATAGCTCTTAATAGAGAAGAATGTGAGTCAGAGACGCATTCACGCACCATGGTAAATTATCCAAACTTATCGACTGAAATTGTCACTGAGTTCCAATATAAAAATTATAATTTTATATATATATATATATATATATATATATATATATATATATATATATATATATATATATATATATATATATATATATATATATATATATATATATATATATATGGCACTTTTTTATACAAGTTTCAAATCTAAAAGTAAGCTGGATTTAAACACATATGCTGAACTGTTGTGAATGATGTTTGGTACAATACATATGGTACATTAAAGTTCAAGGGTAATGTCAGCTGAGCTGTGACTGATAGATGCTAGTAAAAAGACTGGCATAGACCAAACTCAATTGGCACTTAATGCATGTTGTTTGCATCCTGGCATATTAGCAATGACTCTTTAAAAATGAACAGTAAGGCAGTTAAAAAAAAGACCAAAAAAATCTGTTTAAGCAACTGCTGTGTCTTTCTCCTGCTCTATCAGATGTTTAACAGCCATACTGCATTACTATTGTGCCCTCAGGCTATAGTGATATTAGAAAAAAAATAATAATAATAAAAATAACATATATTAATTATATCAAAGAACTTCACCGTAAAAGAAATATACCTCTTATGATTTTATGTTTCTTGTAAACAGAAAAGCCTTTACTAAAAATTCTCTAGCAAACCCACTCCTGCCATGTTAATAGCTGGCTGACTTTCTTCACTTTACCTAGTGAAATATAGTGCTTAGTCTTCAACTTTCTGCTTCCCCTATGAGTGTTGACTAAGCATGACTAAGCATGAAACAAGCTGCACACACTCCCCTGGGCTTTGTCAGAGTACAAACCTCTAACTCAGTATTGCATTTTAACCTGTTTCTAAGCATGCAAATGAGATGCTTTCAATAAGGTCACTAAAATCAATAACAGCTGAATTGGTAACACTTTTGATTGAGGTCCCCCTATCTAGCATTATTACATAACATCAACAAAGCCTGAACTTAAGCATTATTTAAGGATAAATTAAGTTAACAATTAATTAGCAAGAAGTTTAATCCAACATTTTCCTGAATGTTCATTTACTGATCATTTAGTGAACTGTGGTCAGTGAGTGTAAAAATTTAATCTTTTTCTCTTTTAGTTCCGAATTTTGACACATAGCACCAAAATTCTTATTGTTCATATTGCTCATTGTCAGCTTAACCTGATAATCGGATATATAGGCATTGTGTTTTTTTGTTTTGTTTTTTAATAAAAATACTTATTCATTGTAACGTTTCTTTTAGCTGTTAATTTGTGCAATGTGAATATAACTGACTACTATTGTATTATTGAACTGCGTATTATATTTTCATAAAAATGTTTTATTAACGCTGTGTCTTTAATGTAACATAATACTATATATGGCCAAAAGTGTGCAAACAACAGACCCATATGTTATGGATATTTACATTACGATTTCCTTTCACTGACAATAAGAGTCCCAGCCAAGTTCTAGCAAGACAATACACCTGTGCTTAAATCAAGCTCCATGAAAACATGGTTTGCCAAGGTCGGAGTAAAAGTGTTCTGCACAGAGCCCTGACCTCAACCCCACTAAACAAGTTGGCATGATCTGGAACATGACATGCCCCAGGGATCCTCACAAAGCAACCTAATCTCAATAATGCTCTTGTGGTTGAATGAACACAAATCCTGACAGGCATGCTTCAAAATCTAGTGAAAAGCTTCCCAGAACAGTTAAGGGAATAAATCGGAATGTTCAGAAGCATGTGTGTGTGTGTGTGTGTGTGTGTGTGTGTGTGTGGACAAAGTGTGCACAAACCTATGACTATATAACTATAAATAACTAAAACGTTTGCTCTAATCTTTGTACTTTCGTCATTCCTACAGTGTAATCATTACATATCCACCTTATAATGTTGTCATGTTTTTTTTTCCAAGTCAACTCTATTTTTCCAAATCACTGCTTCTAAGAGTAATTATTACCTAATTTCTATTGACAAAACAGTATCAAGAAACCCTAGCTGTGGTTCAATTAGATAAGTCTGTAATTTGAGGCTTGTGGTCTGGGTCACTACCTCCTCAATGAATGAGAGAACTCATGAGCAGCCTGATGCCAACATCACTGAAAGGATTGCATGGTAACAGATAGACAGCTAAGCACAAATCCCCTAACAAATAAATGACTAAATGTGCAAGCTCACTACAGTTATGTATGGATTTGTGTATTCAAAGCACCTTACAAAATCACAGTCCAAACATACAGCTATAGCGATGCTGATTCTGTGCAAATACGCTTGCATTTTGGGAGACAAGAGAGGTCTAGTGCAACGGTATGCGCTACCAGACCCCAAAGCGCAGATAGTCAATCAAAATTATAAAGACAATAAGCAATAATGAAACAAATGCTACAAAACATACAAGTGTTAATTATAATGTATAAAAGCTTTAGAATTAAAATAGACGAATGGTTCCCATTCCACGACTAAGGAACCTCATATGAGAGGTGTTTTTGGGCAATTGTGGCTAGTAATGGGTCACTAGTCAAATCACAATTGTAGCAGTCATTATTGTCTAAAAGAAGTAACACAAAAGGGTTTTTTATATGCTAATGATGCCTAGTGTACCCCTTTCAGTGACATTGCCCACTGAGTGCTATTTGCAGCCATCTGATTATAAAACTTTGAATTATTTTTGAAATGGTGAGCTAAATTCTTTCATTTGTGAAGCTCTTCAAAGGCTTCTGCTGTTTTTAATTGCTGGAATAAAAAAAAAAAAAAAAAAATATATATATATATATATATATATATATATATATATATATATATATATATATATATATATATATATATATATATATAAATTACATTGTGTATATGTCTGTGTGTAAATATATTCAACCCATGTAAGCTTGTTTGACTGTTTTTAATAGTGTGTCGAGTGCTTGTTTTAGAGCAGTGAGAGCATTACACAGAAATACACACAAGGAGTCACTACTCTACACATCTACCAGCATGCAGGATGTAGCACAATAATCACCATCTACCCCTTAAAGCTGGCTATGACCCACACTGAGATGTACACGTACAGATTGATTATAAAGGGAATTTCATGTCACACAGTGCACGTCTACGAGATTAAGAAGCAGCGATGTCTGATGTGTCTAATGTGGCACTGCGAAATGGAAACTACAGAAGCAGCATTGAAACACAGCTCTACCAGGACTTCTGTGGGCAACGTTGACAAGAATGGAAATGGCAGATTCGTGAAAGCAGTGAGCGTATGATATGGTGAGAAACAGATGAACAGCAATTTACTGACAAACATCAAAGTAAGAACAGAAAATACCTTTTTTTTTTTTTGCCAATTAACAAAAAAAAAAATTATAACGAGCAAAACACAGACTGCCTTAAGCTTTATGTTTGAAGTGGTTTTTATTTCCAAGAGAATCCTTTCATTTTGCCATTAATTATACCATTGTCTATATTAACGAAATCAGGTTTCCTCTGACGGGACATTAATCTGGACAATGATGCTTGTTTTCTTCTTTTTGATGCCAGAAGGTCAGTGCTGGAATAAATATCTTGAATTTAAAGTAATACAATATGGCCTGCTTTGTAAAACCTACTTTTGTTTTGAGCTGTATGGGGTGTTAATTAAAGAAGCAACCAGACATGGACCAAGTCACAACCCTGACTGGACATCAGCACACACAAATTCAATGTGCAATATTGTACATCAGTCTTAGTACCTTTCCTCATTTGTGT
This sequence comes from Silurus aristotelis, assembly GCF_946808225.1. Classification (NCBI taxonomy): domain Eukaryota; kingdom Metazoa; phylum Chordata; class Actinopteri; order Siluriformes; family Siluridae; genus Silurus; species Silurus aristotelis. The sequence goes on from NC_139597.1 coordinate 13,042,365, forward strand.
GAGCGGTATATCATTTGAATCTTTTCTGTATCTTCCACATATAAATGTGCCTATAATCTACCTTTAAATTATTATCTTAAATGCAATGTAATCATCATCTTCTTTCGGCTGCTCCCTTTAGGGGTCGCCACAGCGGATTATCCGTCTCTATACTACCTGGTCCTCAACATCTGCCTCGTTCAAACCTACTACCTGCATTGTCTTCCCTTTACCACGTCTATAAACCTCCTCCTTGGCCTTACTCTCTCCTTTTTCCTGGTGGCTCTATCCTCAGCATTCTTCTACCTAGGTACCCTATGTCCCTCTGCACATGACCAAACCATCTTAATCTAGCCTACATCACCTTGGCCCCCAAAACGTCCTACATGCGCAGTTCCTCTAACAAACTCACTTCTAATCCTTTCCATCGTCATCACTCCCAATGAAATTCTCAGCATCATCAGCTCTGCTACCTCCAGCTCCACCTCCTGTCTTTTACTCAATGCCACTGTGTCTAAACCATACAACATCACAGGTCTCACCACAGTCCTATAAACTTTCACTCTTTTAGTTACCTTCTATTACAAATCACTCCTGCCACTCTTCTTCACCCACTCCACCCTGCCTCCACTCTTTTCTTTTCTTCTCTAACACACTCTCAATTACTCTGTACTGTTGACCCCAAGTATTTATACTCATCCACCCTCACCACCTTTTTTGCCTGCAACCGCACCAGTCCTCTGCCTTTCCCTTTTCACACACATTTACTCTGTCTTACTTCTACTGACTTTCATCCCCCCCTCTCCAGCGCATACCTCCACCTCTCCAGGCTCTTCTCAACCTGCTCCATACTCTCACCACAAATCACCAAAATATCCGCAAACATTATAGTCCATGGAGACTCCTGTCTGACCTCGTCCGTCATCCTGTTTATCACCACTGCAAACAGTAAAGGGCTCAGTGCCGATCCGTGATGCAGTCCAACCTCCACCTTGAACCAGTCTGTCGTTCGTACTGCACACTTCACTGCTGTCACACTATCCTCCTACATGTCCTGCACCACCCTCACATACTTCTCTGACACACCTGACTTCCTCATACAATACCACAACTCCTCTCTCGGCACCCTGTCGTACACTTTCTCTAAATCCACAAACACAAAATGCAACTCCTTCTGACCTTCTCTATACTTCTCTATCATTCTCAAAGCAAATAATGCATCTGTAGTGCTCTTCCTCAGCAAGAAACCATACTGTTGCTCACTGATAGTCAGCCTGGTTTCCACTACTCTTTCCCATAAGTTTCTCAACTTTCTTCCCCTGTTGTTACTGCAGGTCTGAACATCTCCCTTATTCTTAAATACCAGCACACTCCTTCTCTATTCTTCAGACATCCTCTCACCTTCCAGAATCTTGTAAAACAATCTTGTTAAAGACACACTCTCAACACACTCTAGTCAACACATTTCCATCTCCATCCTTTATTGCTTTAACTTGTAGCACATCCTTCCCCGCTCGGTCCCTCTGCCTGGCCAATCGGTTTTCCAAATCCTCTCTCTCTCTCTCTCTCTCTCTCTCTCTCTCTCTCTCTCTCTCTCTCTCTCTCTCTCTTGCCAAATCCTTTTCTCCTTCCTTAGTGTCCAACTTTTCATACAGCTCCTCATGTTCCTTTTTTTCTTGGCTTTCGCCACATCCCTCTTTACCTGCTGCCGCATCTCCTTGTACTTCTGCCTACTTTTCTTATCTCTCTGTCAATCCCAATTCTGTTTTGCCAACCTCTTTCTTTTTATGCTTTCCTGTACTTGCTCACTCCACCACCATGTCTCTGTCTTCCTTTCTATTTCTAGATGTCTCACCAGTACATTTCTAGTTGTCTCCCTTATCACTTCTGCAGTAGTTGCCCAATCATCCACCACCTCTTCACCACCACCGAGCTCCTGTCTGACTCTCTTCCCTGAACCTAACACTACAGTCTTCCTCCTTCAGTTTCCACCATCTTATTCTTCTTTCAGTCCTCACTCTCCTCTTTATCTTCTTCACCTCAATAGCCATCCTACAGACCACCATCCGATGCTGTCTAGCTACACTGTCCCCTGCCAACACCTTACAGTCTCCAATCTACTTCAGGTTGCATCCCCTGCATTAAATGTAGTCTACCTGTGGGCACCTTCCGCTACTCTTATATGTCACTCTATTTCTCCTTCTTATTAAAATATGTATTTACCACTGCCATTTCCATCCTTTTGGTAAAATATAATACATCTGCCCTTCCACATTCCATACCTACCCAGCACCTCTTCATCCCCTCTGTTATCTTCACCAACATGCCCATTGAAGTCTGACCTAATCACCAATCTTCCTTAAATGTAATGTAACATTTTTTTAATGTCATTTACAATAAGTCCTTAATTTTTAAAGGTACAAAGTACAAAAACAGAGGTGAAGAGCTTTTTCTGTGGCTGCTTCTAAATTGTGACAATTGCATTTTTGTATATACAGTAAGATCAGCTTCAAATTGAAAATCTTATAAATATTTGTTAAAAATTCACTTTTTTCTTTGGTTTTTAATTAAGTTCCAGTTATTTTTTCTTTGTGTTTCTTGACTAATATTTAGTTGTGAATGCTCCATTTGTTTTTTGATTAGTACTTTTTATTGTAAAGCACTTTGTTAACAGCTCAATATAAAAGGCTCTCTTTCTTTCGGCTTCTCCTATTAGGGGTCGCCACAGCGGATCCTCCCATTTATCCGGGCTTGGGACCGGCACTAAGAGTGCACTGGCCGGGTTTGGTTTCCTGACTGGGATTCGAACCCGCGATGAGAGCGCCGAATCCTAACCACTAGACCACCAGGGAACCTTAACAGCTCAATATAAAAGATGCTATATAAAAAAACGTTTGAATTATTGATTATTGCAATATTCAGAACACAAGCCAAAACAATTTAAAGGTACACTACAAACATCTTACCATGTAAAAGTTACGCACTACATACTAAAGGATAAAAAATATATTCTGAAGGTTAGTATAGGTTAGTATTTTTTCTATAACCAATGGGAAATTTGTAGACCAAGACTGAAGACCAATGGTAAGTTTTAGTTGCTATATTAGGAAATAATTATTTCAACAAGAGTAAATGTTAGGAAGGATATTGAGTAATTGCAGTAGTTTTGTTAGCTGGACATACTTGTACCATAAATCTAGAGGTACACTGTGAGGTACATAATGTGTCTAGTTCAAAAACATTAAAAATGAAGCCATTATTTAACTCTATTACACTTGCATAATTGCATAATGCTACCCCTTGTAATGTGTAAGTGGCCATATCAGTTTGATGATCCTAATATTCGCAACTGCATATGGTATGGAGTGTCACCTTTACTCCTGCAGCATTACGCTTATTCAATCACACCCCATTCTGATGAGCAGCGTTTCATTTCTACTGCAGTACGCAAGATAAAGACAACAGCATTGGAATTTTGGTATTACATCTCTCTCTCTCTCTCTCTCTCTCTCTCTTTCTCTCTTTCTCTCTCTCTCTCTCTCTCTCTCTCTTTCCCTACACACTTTTTCTACGCAAGTAATTCGATAACGGCGAACCTCTGCAGTATTTAGACCGTGATTTAGAGGCTGCGTCTTTGCCGACCACTGTGTTCAAACCACTGCTTATTGTGACCAGCTCCTCAGGGGGCACAGGTCCATCAATAAAGCTTTGGCTTTATTGCATGTTTTAGCTTGCACTCCCTTTTCCTCTTAGATTCATTATTCAGACCGACCGAGGACTCTGTAAACATCTAGGATCCACAACAAACATAATGAGTGCTTTGTGTAATTACTATTGATGTTTCTTTTGCCTTTCTGCGCAATTTGCGATACCTACAGTACATTTGTAGGAAAGGTGAAAATGGAGAACTAATTAGTTTGTCACAAAAAGTGTACTGTAATGGGTATAAAATATAAATTGTACATATAAATTGTTCTTTTAAGCCATTATAGATATTTAATGAAAGCACAAGATAGTAGACAAGATTAAAATTGCATCTAAGGGAGTTTTTCCTTGCCACTGTCGCCACGGCTGCTCATCAGGGACAAACGCACACCATTCACCTTCACTGTTGTTTTCTGTAAAGCTGCTTTGAGACAATGTCTGTTGTGAAAAGCGCTATACAAATAAACTTGACTTGACTTGACTTGACTATTTCAAAATTATGCTATGCTAAATAATTAATCGACTACTAATGCTTATCATTAAGGATTAAACAATGAATTGTGCCTGTTTTTCAGTAGGTTGTAAATAATAGCTATGAGATAAGATTCCAAGCAGATCTCTTGGAACATCATGTCCTTTTAATGGAAATTACTTTTAAGGCAATTTATAAACAAACATCTATTTGTATATGTTTTCCTTTCTGTTAGAGATCTCACGCTTTACTGGAAAACGTACACGTCATCTTTTTTCAAATAACAGGTGGCAGTCAAGCAGAATGAGGAATCATGTTAACAGGCAAGAAAAAGGTTAACAACCACTTCAAGACAAACAAATCTAGGGCAGTTGTGTTGCCTGGTACCACCACATACCAGAAAAGACCAGTGAGCATTGGTGAGGAGGTGGGTACCAGCTCTTACCTGGGTACGCAGGCCTGAGAGTCAGACTCAGGAGCATCCGGAGCATCTGGTGCAGGGCAGCAGAACTGGTGCAGCACCGTTTGGTTCCTGCAAGATGGAGTAATAATGACAAGGTTAAAGATTGTGTTTTATAACTGTGGTGTATAAAAGAAATATGACAGCTATTGGGTAGGCGGGCATAAGGCAGTGTGTAATATTACTAATTGCTAATATTTTAGTGTGACCATGAGGCTCCAAAAAATGTATGAAGACAAACACAACAGATGGGCGATGTCTGCTGAGCGAGAGAGAGAGAGAGAGAGAGAGAGAGAGAGAGAGAGAGAGAGAGAGAGAGAGAGAGAGAGAGAGAGAGAGAGAGGGATTCAATCCTTTTTCCCCTTGCCATTTCAGTGAAATAGTGGACAGCTTCTTCAGAGCCAACAATAAAACAAGATGTCAAAACACATTTGTTTTCTCTCCGGGCCTCATAGATGATATAAAGGAAACTGGACATGTACAATTTTAGACTTCTAAGACCTATAATTATTTTCTACATTCAGCAAAGCACAATTTACAATTAAGGTTCTTGTTAACATATAATGGCTATAATACATGGATATGAATTTTCCAGAAAATGAAAATGCAACCCACATTTTCTTTTTCAAACAACCTGTGTAAACAAACTGTTTCATGGAGGCAGAGCACCAACAACCATCTATTCAAGCTACATTCATTATAACACATATTATAAAAAAGGACCTTGAATTTGAAAGGCATGCATCAGCTGTCAGACACTTGAGATTTATAGGAGATTTTAAGGCAATATGTGGTAACAGGGGCCGAAGAGACCAAATAGTAAACTATAACAGATTTTGTTACAAGGAGGCGAAAAAACTAATTATATTGTGGTAAGCATATGTCAGATTGGACAAACAGCATCAGCAAAGACAAAACATGGTCATAATTTGCTTTTGGTAAGTCACAAAAATACCCACAGAATTGAATAAACACCTAGGATTTGTAGATTATCGGTTTCAGAAAGTTAGAGTGTATGCCGGTGCTGACATTTAGAAACCTTTCGCACCAAAGGCCATTGGACAAAGAAAGAAACACAAAGCCCTTGAGTTATAAACTACAATAATCTAATGAGTCAACCTTTAGCATACCTCCTACATGTGGGATGTCTTCCTTCACAGGATGCCTTTAAAGCACAATGTCTTTTGTCATTTTCTAATTAAGGTGAAGTATCCATATTAGTATGACTAATACTTTTATGGATATCATTGGCATTAGCATAGTCATACAAAAACCAACAAATGAGATCATTTTACAGAACCAGGTGCAGTCCATGTTCCATTGTTGCCATGTTGCCCATATTCTAAGAAGATAATACCTTACTGTACCTACACTGCATAAACTGAATCAATGGTGATTAATATCAATAGCAACATTAGGACAAACCATTCTGTGGCCTGCCCAGTCACCAGATTTATATCTTTAAATAAAAAGTTTCTTTCGGCTTCTCCCGTTAGGGGTCGCCACAGCGGATCCTCCGCACGTTTGATTTGGCATATGTTTTACGCTGGATGCCCTTCCTAACGCAACCCTCCCCAATTTATCCGGGCTTGGGACCGGCACTGAGAGTGGCTGGGGATGGTTCCCTGACCGGGAATCGAACCCGGGTCGCAGCGGTGAGAGCGCTGCAGCTTAACCACTAGACCACCAGGGGACCAGATTTATATCTTTAAATATTATGGGGAAAAAACAGGATTGCATACTTTTTGTTCTTTAAAAAAAAATGGTCCAACATGGCAACATATTACATAAAGGAAAATATTAAAGTTTATACCTTGTATATTTAAGCATATTGCCCATGCTCCCTGATGTCTACAACATGCTATACAAATCATAGATGATGCCACAAACATATATGTTTGTATTATTGTTTTTTTAAAGACACATGCACACATGCAACAAACAGGTAATTAAACTGTATAAAGATTGGACATATGCATTGGGTTACTGTCTTGTTGTATGGTCAAGGTGGCTTCTGTTAGCCAGAGTCAATATGGAATTGCATGGTGTTGAAGTATGTTGGTACAGTATTCCTTTCACCCGGAATTAGTCTTAAACATTCCCTGCTCCAGAACAACTCCAAACCATTAATGTTTGACTGTGGAGGTGAGGTAGTCTGGTGACATATTCTCTTCTCTTCCTGGTTTTATATGTTATTCTGTTAGAGAAAATGTGAAATTTGGGGTCATCTTTCCACAGAACTTTCTTCCACTCATTTACTGTCCAATTCTTGTGCGTGTTTGGTTTTTACCTAATTTGGTGTATAAACAAAAATGTGTTTTAAAAACCATAAAAGACTAAATGTTGCCAGTCTTTAGACAGGTCTTTTACCTGATGTGCAGAGGAAGCATTCATTATTAGTAAATCTAAAAAAATCAGTGGACCATAGAAATATTTAAAACAGTTACTCTTTTAAATGAAAGAAAGAAATAAAAGATACAAACAAACACAGTTTGTTAAATGTCATGATCTGAATTATACCACCAATCAGATTTCAATTTAGCAAACTAGAAAATCAGTTGACTATACATGTGTATAAAAGCTAAGGTTTAAATTGTAACTAATCCAGCTAGAATACACATAAAACACCCAGATGTAAATAGGGTCAAAGAGCCGGAAACCGATTTAGAGAGAGTTGGCTTATCCACACCCACGCATCTGTGGCTGATTCTCCAGTGGCCATACATAATACCATTGTGGAAACGGCAATGCCTAATTAATCATTATTGTAAATGGCTTTTCTAATTATGTTTTCCTAAATGGCTATGACCCGAGACAGCTTTTAATAGGCTGTGCACACAACCTCCAAAGGGAGTGCATTACTAGATCAACATGGGACTCTCTGTTGACTTGGATAGTGTGTGTGTGTGTGTGTGTGTGTGTGTGTGTGTGTGTGTGTGTGTGTGTGTGTGTGTGTGTGTGTGTGTGTGTGAGTCAGTGAGTGCTTTTGTCTGTTTTTATAATGGTGTAAAATAAGCTAGGAAATATAATAGTCATTGATCAATGAACTGATGAAAAGCTCTCTTCACACAACTGATTAACCCAGCATTAAACTTAAATGACCTTGAAAATACACCGGCAGCAAATTAACATTTACATTTGCATATTAGCCAGCCATAGTAATTTATAATTCATGTGGTTTAAAAATGTAAAAATGTAAAAAAAAAAAAAAATCTGCCCTGACATTCACGATACAAAAATGGTTGAATCCGGTGTAATAGTGGGTGACATTTGCTAGGAACCTTCCCGAGGGACTGAAAGGTGCGCGTGTATAAGTCCAACAGGACTGCCAGGACAGGAATGACCCATTATATATTTTGCATTCATGTCATTATGATAATTACGCAGACTACGATGGCTTTGCTCGATGATGGGCGACATTTTTTAATAGAATGTGAGGTTCTCATTGTGCTACTGGTCAACAGTCAAATCCCAGGCTTTAATAATAATAATAATAATAATATTAATAATAATAATAATAATAATAATAATAATAATAATAATAATAATAGCGATATTTAATTTAATAGCATATTATGAATATGTTTAAAAGTTTTTGCCCCAAGAGCCTTATAGTAAATAATAAAGCTTATTAAATGCAAAACTGTTAAATATTATTAATCTAATCTAGATGTTTTAGTTTTTAATCAGTAATAAATGGGTGAATGGTCATTCTCTTACATATAAATGTATGGTTTCTGCCTTAATGTAGCTACTTTTCATGTCTCTATAATGTACGGAGAAAAGAGGATGCAAGTATAAAAATATTCAATAGAGTCCATGCTCATATATACAAAAAACACATAGAACAATGACTTAACATAGAACATAGACAAAGGACAAAGAACATATACCTGATTAAAAGCAGAACCAAACATGATATGACATACAACAGACAATAAGTGCAATGTACAGTACAATTACAGTAAACACACAAGTGATTATAGGGTGAACATGAATCTGGTGCAATCATTTAAACAAACAGACATCCCTTAATGTGCAATGGCTGATTGGAAACCAAAGCCTTTCCTTAATTGAAAGACTTTGCAGATTAAAGCTTAATATGTCTGACCTGAAAACAAACTCAGCTTTCAGATGCAACATACTGAATATGAGCTATACATGGAAAACTATTAGGTAAATATTTCATGCATTGTTTGGGATATAAAGTATCCAAGCAGGCATTATGTCTACACTTTACACACATATGCACATCACATGAATATCAAACGTATATTTGAGGTTTTCTGCGCAGTCCACACAAACAGTGAACATACTGTACCAGCATACAACTAAAATATCTAAATCTAACTCACTTGATAAATTTTTATTTCATATTTCAATGCTGTATTAAAAACATCCTAATCTTGAGAAATTCCATAACATTGATTAAGTTATTTGTATATCGTTAAATGCCATCCAGTTTTCAACTACAGTTATTTGTTACAAGCATGCCTACTTTGTCATTTTTTTTGTTACCTTCTGTTACCTTCGATCTAGATACTTACATGTAACTGCAGCACCTTTTAATATTTGTTCTCATTTTAGCACCATCTCTGTAACATTTATTCATTTTATTTTGCAACCATTAACTTGACAAAAAGAAAAAGAAAGAAAAAACCCACGTCTATCCCAAAGAGGTCTTCAAATCGCTAAATGCCCACATGCTGCAGCTTTAATATGTATGAAGTCTCAAGTGTAATTACGAGTTTTTTCAGAAATGATTTGTGATTTGCTTTTGCGTTCAGTGTGGCTTTTTTTTCTGCTATCCCACCCTTTTGACATGATCTTCTCCTCAGTCCTCGTTGTGGGCTTTGTAATTGTATTCTTTCTCTCTTTTTTTTGCATTTTCATAATGAATAAAGAGGTGACTCAGTTTTTTAATTATCTACTTAAGGAGGGACATAAGGTACAACAACTACACTAAATGAAATGAGAATAGGGAAGAGAACAACATCAAATTAATCATCAACCATCAAATTACAGGCATGAAGAGTTATCGTGGTACATTTGATATGGCATGAGCTGCTGATTAGAGTTCTCTGTCTTACTCATTTCCATCACCATGATGTTCTGTATGCAAAAAGTGTTATAAGATGGCTGGGTGGAACTGTACAAGAGCTGTCAGAGGCCTATTCAAAATCTAAATCATCGGGTTAATGGTAAAAAATAAAACAATCAGTCAATGGATCTTGTAGAAAGAGCAATATATAGAGACAGGTAATATTTTACAGGTCGTCATTATAAGCCTTGTCTAACTCATTCTCATCCACTTTTTATGCAACTCGAGTATTTGAGTGAGTTTTCCCTTTCTGTGTGGTTTGTATAAGCTGGTGAAAAAAATTTTAATAAAAAATAAAAGAAATTCTAACCTGACTCAACCGACTGCAGTAAGTGGACCAAAAAATGCTGTGTATTATGAGTTGCAGACAGCATTTTTTAGTTTTAGTTTTTTGTGTGAGCTGCTAAACAGACCTAGAATCTGAGCCAAAGTACAAAAATGGTAGGACTGCAGAAATGTGATGTATTATTAAAAAAAAAATATTTACTGTCAATTTAGTCGGTTCATTTGGTTAAATATATTGTATGTTTAGTTTTTTTTTATCACCAATGTTACCAAAGTGACACTCCAACTCTATGGTATAAATGTATTCAAACAACTTTCAGTCAAACTGACAAACTAACATAGGCATGGCTGTATAAAGTAACCTGTTATAGCAAGTATTCTAACTGACTACCTAAAGATAAAGACATACTGTACATAAGTGATGATAAAGGAAGAATTGTCGCATTCTCAATATTTCATTCATTCATTCATTCTCTCCCACTTATCCATAATTCGGGTCGCGGGGGCAGCAGTCTAAGCAGGCCCCCACCTTCGACTGCTGCCCAATCCTCACAGCACCGACCCTTACGGTCCCTCCTGCAGGTGCTGAGCCCACGGGAAGGCGGCCCCACGTCACGGAACTTGATATTTCCCTCGTAAGGGACCCCCGGAGCATAGAGGGTTAAGGGACTTGCTCAAGGGCCCAAGAGTGGCAGCTTGGCGATACCGGGGCTTGAACCCCAGACCTTCCGATCGGCAACCCAGCGCCTTAACCGCTGGAGCCACCACTCCCCCGTTCTCCATTCTCAATATTTCTCAAGAAAAATAAATCTGAACCGACTAAAGACAACATCAGTGTTCGTGTGACTTATCCGGAACATCTATTCCGTCTCTGATGAGGAAGTTGATCTGATATTCAGCAGTATCGCCATCCATGACCTCATTAAACAGATAAAACAGGATGCAGAGATTTTGTCAAAGTGACACTCTGAGAATAAGGCATTTAATCCAATTTAGGCTCAGATAATGACAAGAAGCCATTTTATAATTCAGGTAATGTTTATAAATATTCCTAAATATTAAAGAGATTTAGCTGGCATTCTATTAATACACTTTGATGCCTACCATTAGCGATTAGCTTCTGGCTGGAAAGAATACAATTTGAGATGGTTATTAGCACATAACACATCTTTAACATTTTGATTTTGTCATTGACTTTCCATGTCATTACTTATTCCTTCCTTTTTGGTCTAATGTATTTATAGCTGTCTTTGGTCTGATTAGCTGCCTTTAGTTAATAACATAATGCACTTTAATTGGATAAATGCAAGGCTTCTACAGAAGCTGTGCTCATGCATTGTTTATAAATCTAGAGTTGCTGAAAAATAGTATGAAATTCAATTCAATTCATTTTTATTTGTATTGCGTTTTTAACAATGAACATTGTCTCAAAGCAGCTTTACACAGATAATGTGGTGATAAAAATGAATAAGATGTGCTTTGTAAGTAAGTTTGTCCCTGATGAGCAAGCTGGTGGTGACTGTGACAAAAAAAAAAAAAACCTCTCCAAGATGGCATAAGGAGGAAACCTTAAAAGGAACCAGACTAAAGAGGAAACCCATCCTCATCTGGGTTGCACTGAATGTCTATTTACTACAGATAAACAATGTTGAGGTGTGCAGTGATGGTGATCAGATGCAAACTATACTAGTCGAAGGCTCACTCAAATCACTGCTAAAGTAATTTATTTTCACTTTGACTTTCTTAAATACTGACATCTTATTGTTTTTTGTCCTCTCAGTATCCATTAAAAGTCATTGAAATTCCTCATCTTTGTAGAACCTTCATCCTTCCAAAACACACACACTTACATTCATTCCGTGTCAATAAACCAAGCCTCCTTTAAAGGTTAGTGCTGTCACAAGCACCTCTGATCTTCCACTTGCCTGCACATTTACAGAGAAAGAGAGCAAAGAAAAAACAGAGAACCACAAAGAAATACTGGTGAACCTAAAGAAAATGACAGCTTGACCTACACCAGAAGACCACCTGAAACACGCATCTTAAAGTCAAGTTTTCTTAAATGTGATTTCAAAAGCTTTTTGGTTTTACTGCTGTATTTGCAAATGCTAGACTAAGGAAATAAAGTTAGTTTCTTTAGTTAATTACAGTCATCCTTCTGACAATACATTTATCTGTCAAAGTGAACTCCTGGAGCACTTGCTGCTTGCTAAAATGTATTGGAAAATGCAGGGTGACTTTAATTATATAATTAGCAAAGTAATTAGATTTTCCCAGAAGAAAGAGCTTGTGCGAAAACACATGTTTATATGTAAAAATGTATTTAAACAGATGATGCTTCTCTTTGTGGACTCAAGAAAAAAAAAAAGGTTAGACAAGGAATTTTGTAAAAATGTAAATGAATTCAAGTAAATTAAATGGTTTTAAGGACTGTAAAATTTAAATATGTAAATGCCTTTAAACATTATTTATAAAAATATATATATAAAAATTTTAGAACTGCTTTAGTTGTATTAGAATATCTGTGTTAGGTTTTTTTGGCCTGTATACTGAATCTAACAATCTGAGGGTCCCTGGTGGTCTAGTGGTTAGGATGCGGCGCTCTCACCGCTGTGGCCCGGGTTCGATCCCCGGTCAGAGAACCAACCCCAGCCGCTCTTAGTGCCGGTCCCAAGCACAGATAAATGGGGAGGGTTGCTTTAGGAAGGGCATCCAGCGTAAAAAACTTGTGGATGATCCGCTTTGGCGCCCCCTAATGGGAGAAGCCGAAAGAAAGTTTTTATACTGAATCTAACAATCTGTATATTTTATACTAATAGCATGATCAGCCTATTAAAGCTACCTAAAAGAATAATAAGCACCAAAATACAGTATACTGTTGTGTTATATTATTATAGACATATATTATAGTTGTTTAGTTTATTCATTTGATCTTCAGTATTTTTTTTAAATGTGTTTGCTTTGTTCTCTTTGACCTGTTTAAGTTAGCTACACTGTCTGCAATCTCTAATGGCTTTTCTTCACCAACCTAAATAAAATATATTTGCATTAACACAATTAAAATCAAGGAACAATATAATTTTTTTCTTTTTTCTTTTAATAAAATTGGACCACAAAAAAAGGGTTTCTTATGCACTTCTATTACAGCATTTCTTTTACAGGTAAAGAATCTACAGCACTCTTTACTTGAAATGGTTCAAATCCTGAGCAACTTGAAAATAGAGTAAATTAAATTTCACTGCATAAAAGAAACGAATAACAAACAAATGACCTTGTAAGGGTGTTTTTGTTAGCTAAAGTAATTATGCATGTTTTTGCTGAAGTGCACCAACTATAGCATTAATTGTGCTGGGGTCCAAACAGGAACATAAGTCTGAGGCAGGATAGGAGAGATAAGTTGAGTCATCAGGATAAAAGTGGCATGAATACACATGCGAGGATGTGACCTCACCAAAAGAATGGGCATAGAATGTGAAAAGAGAAGTACTGTACCTACAACAGAGTCTTATAGGACTCCAGTGAAGACTCTAGTTTTTGCAGTCACAGCTAAGCAGCTTTGCAGTCGCAGCGAAGTACACCAAGAATGTATGCTTTCTATGATAGTGAACATATTTAATTCTGTATTCAGATGTCTTTCACATTAAACTAGCAAGCCTAGTTTGCTAGACCTTTAAAACCAAAATGTATGCTAGCTAAGGCTGTTGTTCCTGTATCAATAATATGCATCTTGGGGCAAATGTATAACCATTTACAATTAACCATGCGGTTTGTGCAAGTGTACTCAAATGAGTGTTTTAGCTAGAAAGAGAGCAATCTATAAAAGGACAAGACACTTCTAGAGTAAGAGTGAATAAATAAATTACAAGATAGGGAATAACTGGGGAAAATGGAAAGAAAAAGGAAAAAAAGAACCCTGGATGTTTTATGTTGTCTGATTGCTGGTGGATTTCCCCACTGAATTCTTTATTATTTATAAGTAAATATTCAGTTAGTTTAAGAAATGTAATTCCACCTGACATTTATGAGAGAACACCCCCATAAACCGTGATAGCAGTGTCATTGAAATCTCTCAGTGATTCTATTTGATCCTAACTACTAAAACCCCGCTGGACAGATGTTATCTGCACAGATCATAGGATTAAAAAAAAAAAAAGCCCTGTTCGTAGTTATAACACTGCATAACATTTGAAACGTAACAATGTAACATGGCACTGAGTTACTGATCGGAAAGGTCAAGGGTTCAAGCCCCAGCATCACCAAGCTGCTATTGTTGGGCCCTTGAGCAAGCCCCTTAACTTTCTCTGCTACAGGGATGATGTATCATGGCTGAGCCAGCCATTCCCAGCTTAATAACAAGCTGGGTTATGTAAAGAATGACTTTCACTTTGCTGTAGTGCATTTATGAGCAAATAAGAGCTTCTTTGATGTTTGGCTTATTTTAATAATGATTGTTGCTCGTAGTAGTAAAGCCATATGAGTGTTTGAAGAATGTTAACCCTGAGATACATATATCCACCCAATTACATATGAATATGAGGCCAAAAGCGTGTGAAGGGGGCCGAGTCAGATTTTTTTCAAACAATTACGCAAAGGTTTCTCAAAAAGCAAAAACTCAGGTAACGTAGTAAATCAATAACTGAATATTGCAGTCAACAGACTAAAATGTAACTGACAAGGTTACTTTCGCTAGGCATACAGTAGGAGCTTCACAGTGATTTCTTACCCCCATAGTTAGCAAATGCATAATTTATTTTTATCATTGAACCTTAAAAATACACTGCAACTGCAAGCAAGGCAATTTGCTGTTGTACAGATTGCACAAATTCTGCATGTTTTTTTCTGAAGTGCACCAATTATAAAATGATATGTGCTGGGGACCAAGCAGAAACGTGAGTCTGAGGCAGGAAAGGACATATAAGTTCACTCATCAGGATAGCAGTGGCATTAATACACATGCGGGAATGGGACCTCACCAAGAGAATGAACATAGAATGTGAAAAGTACTCACAACAGAGTCTTATGGGACTCCAGTGAAGATTATGTGGGGGAGATTCAGATCTCCTGACATAACTGCCACATGAGGAAAGAAGCAAACCATTGCCTTGCTATTTCACACATTCCTAGACTCATGAGGTTGGACAAGAAAGTCTTGTGGTGGACAGGGTCAAGGCTCCTGAAAAATCTAGGAGGAAGAAGACTGATGACAGTTTATCTGATCTATTAAGATCTGTGGAGTAAAATCATAGAACATGATATTGCTTTTAGTTACATGATCTCTAACCCACATTCAAATGTTTCCATGCTGGGGCAACAGGTTTGAAAACTAGCATCCCCAAGTCTTACATAATAGTCCTCCACCAGACAAAGGTCAGATGCTTGCTTCAGGTGAGTTGGTCCTGCTGGTGAACCAGGACTTTTTAGTCAAAGGTATCTGCTTACTGGAAAATCATCATTCTTTTGCTTGGTGCTTCCTGCACCTATTATCAAGAATTGTGGGTGGTGACCAAAAAAATTAGGTTATGGTTACAGTAAAATTTAGCCATAAAACTTCGGGACTTACTCTCTGCGAGGGCTGGGATTACATCTTTGGCCCAGTGCCAACCATGTCTCTTACTAGGAGCATTTACATTTATGGCATTTGGCAGATGTCCTTATCAAGAGTGACTTACAATTATCATATTTACACAACTGAGCAGTTGATGGTTAAGGGTTTTGCTCAAGAGCCCAGGAATGGCAGCTTGGCTAGGTTTTGACTGTTTAAACTCTACCATTTTAACCACTGAGCTAGTATATGAAGATTAAAATAAACATTGAATAAAAAAAAAATAAGATGCACATATTCATCTGAATTATACAGGTTGCGAGTTAATCGTTGGTGACAGCTCGGCTCACCAAGGACAAGCTAACCCAGCTAGCTCTTATGCATCTAAATGATTTGCATTCCAGAAAATGGAGAATGTGCTGCAATATTACCCACAATAACAACCAGATAAACACAGTATAAAATGTT
Source organism: Silurus aristotelis (assembly GCF_946808225.1). Classification (NCBI taxonomy): domain Eukaryota; kingdom Metazoa; phylum Chordata; class Actinopteri; order Siluriformes; family Siluridae; genus Silurus; species Silurus aristotelis. The sequence continues at coordinate 13,058,377 of NC_139597.1, forward strand.
AATAAATCAGTTATGGCAAATGTCAAGCCTCTCCAACTTCAGCCTATGTTCCCTTAATCTCTCTCTCTCTTTCTCTCATTAAACCATTGTGTTGAGTGTCACGTACATTCATTTGTACAATCACAGTGGCTTTTAGGATTCATTACTCTCGCTCATGCCTCAATCTCTCTCGCGCTCTTTCTCTCTCCCCATCCCTCCTGCTGTCCATACAAAGCAGCGATGCATGCTGCCAGGATTTGTAAGTCACCTTTGCGTAGTCACCTTTACCAAAGTATGATAATAAAAAAAAAAATTATAAATCATAGCCAAACACACAGCCCCCAGCATGTAAGTTGATAGGGGGGGAAGAAGAGGAGAAATGAAGCAATCTAAAACCACTCTGCACAAAATGGGATATTCATGATTTGAATTTCTGCAGCAAGCAAGCTGAAGCCAGTCACCCTGTTATAACCAGACAGACGTGTCTAGCATTCGCATGGCAAACAGACTGATAATCCTTTCCTGGCTTGAATTGACTGGGAAAGACAGAAAAATAGAAAAGGAAAATAGCATTATACCGGCATTTCTTATAATAGAATTAAATAGCCAATAAGGTAAAGTCTATACAGTACTGCACAAAAGCGTTTTAGACCCCTACCAGCTTGGTTGTTTAGTGGCCTTGGTGATGCAAATGTATGATTTTATGTTTGTCATATTCTGTGATCGTTGCCATTTTTATGAACATTTAATAGAAAGTTCTTAAATGCACGCTTCCATGCATAGCATGTGAATGTAATGCTCCAGCATGTCCTGCACAAACCTAGTGTAACAGAACTTTTTTTTTTTTTATGACTTTAATTATGATTCCATTTTATTTCATTTTACAAGAGCCAGATTTCTGCTTTTGTTCAAATGTAAGGGAAGGTCACACAAACAACTTGCCACATTACATCTAAAGAAGCTGTTTATTTTATTTTATTTTTGTTCTTGTTATTTATTTTGTAATACTGCATACAACTTTTTTTTATTTTCTGGTTGTATATTAACTAAAGTGACTGATAAATAATTATGTATGGCCATTAAAACTGGTTGTGAAATAAGTAATCTATGTATCGTATTTTCTGCAAAGAGAAAGAGAAAAATAAATCCGTTTATATCACCACAAGCACTGCTAAATTTAGTATTTAGAGCAATGCAACACATCATTTGTTGAACTTGATAAATTGGTCAGAGTTTTCACATATTACCAAACATTAGTTCATAAATACAGTAAGCACTACTGAAATATTTCATTTTTTAAAGTTGAATTTCCAAAAAGTTGAATTACAGCATAGTGCACTAGCTTACATAATACTCTTACAGAACACTTTGGAGGTATAAGGTAAAAATAAACACCTAGTAAAAAAAAAAGAAAGGAAATAATTATATTATAATTATATTATAAAATATATTATATTATCTTATAAAAGAGTTCCATATAAATTCATGGCAACATGTGTAAAGATAGCTTCAATTCATTCGCTAATCTTTTGTAAAATAGTGTATTGCTGGGATATTACCGGTGTCTTGATGTCTAACAGATCCCTGGAGATGAACTCTAGGAATTGTGTGTGTAAAATAATGGCACTCATATTACTAATTGCATGCCTTATTTATGGTATATATATATATATATATATATATATATATATATATATATATATATATATATATATATATATATATATATATATATATATACACACTAATATTATATTCAATTTCTAATGAGAAGTGTGAACAAACAATCTTTCTGCATACATACACATACACGCACAAACATCATCTTATAAATTCCTGATATAACTGGACAATGGCCAAAGCCTTTATTAAAAGACAAAATAGAAGGCAGGATGTTAAAGCCAAAAACAAATCCCCATGACCAAGGTAACTTAACTTGTTAGGTTGCAGTCCCATTTTTTGACTCACAACTGAAAATGACCTACCTAAATTAAAACTGAGCACTGATGCAGATTAAAAAAGGTAAGTCCAAACTATTCATTAAACCGTTCAAAACCACCTCGATCTAGCAGTCAGTGATGACGCTATTAAAAATATTCTAATAAGTGGCAAAGGCATGGGTTTTACAACCCCATTAACATGTCAGATTCAATTAACGCACCACAAAACTATTGGATATTGTATGTGGCTTCTCCATCTCTACTCTGTCCAACCTTTTCATCACAGTGTGTGCCTCAACATAAGCTAGACAGATCATTTTATTGTAGTTGGTGCTCTAAATACAAACTGAAACATCTGTGTGCTCTCTATGAGACCTAGTGAAACAGACATACCCATGCTTTCCCAGACTTAAAGGAAAACCCCACTAATGCTCAGGACCATGGTGTAGTCAGATTTATTTGCAACCTTGTATCATGGAATAAATTCTGTCTGCTTATGCTAATGTTATGCAAATGAGAATGCATTTAGTTTCAAACAATTAAGGTTGCCTTTTCTAGGGACTTTACATTAATCCCTTCTTCTAAACTACATCCATGCTTCTAAAGAAGGCCCTGATTATGGCCCTGAATGAACACAGAATCCAGTTATACAGCATAAAAAAAATATACTATATATTAAATGTCACCTAAATTGCCACTACATTGGTGTAAATTAATGTAAAACCAGGATCATCTAAACAGGATCGACCATGACCAGGATAAAGTTTCACTGAAAGTGAAGTGAGAAATCTTCATACAATGTTTTAAGGCAGATTTTCAATGTGGTACTATTAAAAGGAATTTTAATTCCTTTATATCTTGTATATAATTGATAAACTTAATCTAGGAGCCTAGAGTACATGTCATTTGCACACATTTGTGTAGCACTTTTAATAATGAACATTGTCCCAAAGCACCTTCACAGAAATTAAAAGATAATGAATATAAATGTTCAAATGTACAAATTATTCTCTAAGTTTATCCCTAATGAGCAAGCCAGTGGCAACAGTGAAATCAGTCAAGCAAATGTTTTTCCTGCTGTTCAAATGCTAGACTGTTTCCTTTGCCCTATATTTCCTTTTAGAATGTATTTGCTGAAGTTGTTTTGCAGTAAAATCTAAGGTAGATCTAGAAGAGGTATATGACCTGAAATATAGTTATATGACCTGCAGTCAGTCATTCGCAAGCCCACACACAACAACTGCAGAGGAGCTTCATGGACTTTAAGCAACTGGTAGAGGTTTGCAGGTAGCAATTTCCATTAAGCAGCTTCAAAGGCCAGTTCTAGCAAAAGGAGAAAATCTCTGCATAAAGCTACTGGTCAAACCATATATTGTAATGCATGAAAATGGAGGATTCCAAGGAAGTAAGGTGTTTCTTTTTTATCCAGTGCTTATCAATTCCAGCAGTGCCTCTCCAATGACAGAAGAAACCTGCAGTGAGGAGTGCATAACATATTTTACAGCAAACTCTGCAACTGGGCTTAAACATTATCTTGAAATTAGATACTCAAAGATGGCAGCAAACAGCTTTTAAAGGTTTATGAATTTCTGACTTGTCATATGATGTCATATGATTGAAGCAAACACACACACACACACACACACACACACACACACACACACACACACACACACACACATCATACATGCCATCCACTTTAGTAAGAACACCTGTTCATTTTTGCAAATACCCAATGATGTGGCAGCAGAGAAATCATGCAGATACACGATAAGAGGTTTAGCTTTGAGTATTTGAGATGCTGCTGATTTCCTGGAACTGCTACAAACAGTCTCACTCAGCTGTCTTTAGAGTTTACACAGAATGGTACAAAAATGGATATAATCCTGTTTGTTAGGGATCTGCAGGTTAAGAGAGATCAAGAGACATTGGATCCTATTTGGTACCAACATCCATGCCATGAGCAAAGTCATAGAGATCGCACTTTTTTTATTATGATGTTTAATGTGAACATTGGCTTGCAACTGATCGACTTTTTTTTTGCATTGTGCTGCTACAATCAGCGGATTACAGGTTTTATTAACACAGTGGATGGTGAGTGTATAGAAAATAAATGTGAGCACATATAAATTGGTTTTTCCTCATACTAAAAATGTGAACAGCTGGCAGTGAATAAATAGTGCATGTCAACAACATCTAGCCACTGTTCTCAACTGAACGCACCTGAACACTGCTACATTGCAAAATCCGAGTCATGATCAAATGAACAAGGGAAGAAAAAAATTGAGACTGAGCTGCATATTCCCTTCACTGGTAAGCAATCAAAAATAAATGTGTTATACTGAATCTTCGAACCTGCATGACAGATGAATGACATTCTCACTATTATGAATAAAAACATGAAGGTCCTTAGAAGAAGATATCTCCAAATTACCCCAATAAATAGAGAAAGGAGTGAGTGCATGCATAAAGATACTCGCTATAAGTCTGTATTACAATTACTCTGAATTTTGCTTTTTTGTCACATTGCATTTGTCTAGAAGATGAGGAAATTCATGCTACTTTATCAGTTTTGTAGCAAGCTTAACTTCCCAACCACTCCATTTTACTCCCAGCAAGACCTACTGCTTTCGAATAGCAAGAATATTTGAGAGACTGTAGAAGTTCTTCGATTGGTAAAATTGGTAGAAAAATTCTAGCTATTTCCGAAGCAGAGTACAATGTGGTCTTAGTAGGTACTAGCTAGAAAAAACACCCTCAAGGTGAATATTACTAACCTTGAAAATGGAAGCAAGCTGCTCTTCTGTTACATCAAATGAGTTTATTTGTGCTGCACAAGTGAAATGTGTAGTTTGATCAAAAATATTCCATTTTATTTCCTTTAGCTTAAATCGGGAAGCTATAACAGCAAATGCAAGTATGCTTCCACCCCTCATTGACAGCATAAACAGTACAGCTCATTGTACTGCCTGCCAAAAACATGACAAATCAGAATTCTACTGTCAAAAGAAACAGCACTCTCTCTCATCATTCTGTTTTTTAGTAGTAAAAGAAAAACAGAGTGGGTATGTCCAAAGAATTTTAAAAACATACTCTGAGGTCCTGCTGTGAGCATTTTATCATCAATAACAAAACTTACTAAAACTTAGTAATATTAAAACTTAACACAGAAATTTTCTTTAGTAGAAACTTAAAAAAACTGATTTGGTGGCTCAAATCTCAATCCAGATTAAGAAGAATAAGTAAGACAACAAAGCTCTCAATGAAGGTCACTGTATGCAACACAGGGATGCAATCAGACAATGATCGCATTTTAGTGCAGTGCTACTGCAATATACTGTACTGATGCAACAAAGAAATTCCATTAGGTTCTGATTGTAATGTAAGTAATTACTTTGTTATATAACGGTTGTGTAACGCAGAATCGTCATAAAAACTGGCAAAGACAAAACTGAAGAACCACCAACATTGACATAAATATAATATATAAAATCAAATATATTCATCACATGATTTCCACACTTCACAGTGACAGTAATGTGACCTTAGCTAAACTGTAAACTATAATTCTTGACTGAAATTCAATTTAGAGCAGAACTAGGATTCAAACAAAACATAAGGATCTCCAATCATCCTTAACACAAAAAAAAAATGATTTTTTTTCTTATTTTTAGAAAACCATACAGTTTATATAAGGAGCTTATAATATAAAAATATATAATAATAATAATTTTATTTATTTAAAAAAACAATGATAAAGAAGATCAAGTCCCACCCCTAGATCTTTTACTCTATTTTACCATATATATATATATATATATATATATATATATATATATATATATATATATATATATATATATATATATATATATGCTAGAAATAAATGTGCAATTGCATAGCAGTCTTACAATAAGTATATATAGCAAATTCACAAGCATTTCGACAATTACTCGATATATAGCACAAGAGCAGCTGATGAAGGAAGCATCACTGAAGGTCAAAGGATAAGACTGAAGGACAGGGATTAACACGTGGTTTCAATGGAGAGTGACAAAAATTCTAAATGAACTGTTTGATAACCATATCTACAGCCAGAATGAGCTTTAATCTGTAACCATCTAGACTATGGTTAATAAATCCAGAGCAACTTTGTCAACTTTGCATGAAATATGAATTATTAATATGAAACATGTAGTCTGGTTCCAACCGCTCGGTTTAGTTGATATACAGCATCTTATGCTTCTATGAATCTTCTTATAAAGCAATTGTTCTGAAATGCAAACAAATAATAATAATAATAATAATAATAATTATTATTATTATTATTATTATTATTATTATTATTATGATAATAATAATAATAATAATAATAATAATAATAATAATAATAATAATAATAATAATAATGATAATAATAATAATAATAATAATAATAATAATAATAATAATAATAAGCAGAGCATCATTGCTTGAAGAAGCTGGGCTGGGGGGGCGGGTGTTAAAGTGTTGGATAATATGCTTTTTGACATCTTGACAGATCTTCTGAGCAAACTGTGTGCTGGAGTCACACTGTGCTTGTGTGCTTGCAGAAGTAATTAAAAAAGCATTAATGACTTCTGGTTCTACAGTGAAATCCCTGTGGGTGGAATTAATGCACACATTGCTGATTTAACAGTTTTTTTTTTTCCTATGAATTCAGATTGTCATTAAGAAATAAGGGCATGTTGCAGATATATTTCAGCTCTAGATGAACATCAATTGTGCAGAGCTGAGAAGAAAACCCGAGGTTCAAGGTGAGAAAAATTGGCTTGCGTGGGAGGAATTGCAATGACGGGTGGGAGGAAGGGATTAAAAAAAAAAAAAAAAAAAAACGGAGACTTTTGGACTTACTCGGCTTTCCTGGCGAGTCCGGTCGAGCGGCAGAAGCTCACAGGCGGCTGCGGCACGAGCGATCTGCACCGCGGGCTCCTCGCGCGCTCCTCCCGCTCCTCTGGCGGAGAACCGGAGCTGCACGGGGTGGCAGCGGGCACCAACTGCAGCTGCCGCGGCGGAGAGGGATGATGATGCGGAGGAGGAGGTGGAGGGTGGTGGTGATGGTGATGAACTGGCGGAGGAGGGTGATGCTGCGGCGCCTGGCCCGGAGTTCCGGCTGGTGCAGGATGCGGGCCGGATGTTGGCGGTGGGCTGCTGCTCCTCGGTGGAGGAGGAGGTGGATGTTGGTGCTGATGCTGTGGCTGTGGCTGATGATGCTGATGTTGGTGGTGCTGATGCGGATCTCTAAGGCGCCGGTTTTCTCCAATCAGGTCCTGCACCTTCCGCTCGAGATCGTCGATTCTCTGCCGCTGTGTCTGGATGAGGCTCTGCTGGTTCTGCACGATGGTCGTCAGTTCTTTGAGATAAAGCACGGCTTTCATAGGGTTGTCCAGCAAACTCTCCATCGCTTACCGTTAGTGCCAGTAATCGGGGAGTTTTGGAGAGGCTCGCGGAGGTAGGTGAAGAATAGCCCGTGTCCCCTCTACCTCTGTCTTTCGAGCGCGCGGAGTCTCGTGTTCAAGCGGTGGAAGGATGCGGATGCCTGTAGTGATGCGGAGGATCATTAGCGGAGCATCAGGAGGAAGAGGAGGAGCTGTAGTAGGAGGTGGAGGAGGATGCTCAGCTCTGTGGCCAACCACAAAATCGCGTGTGGACTCGCAACACTTAACCCAATCCACTCCTTCAGTTTTACTCATCATCAATATGTCATGATGGAGTCACCTCTCTGCCTTCCATTTCTGCCATGTTTTCATACTGCAAACACCTGCAGTGCATAACTGATGTACACAGAGTAGGACTGGGCTACAGTTGTAGTATCAGGCCCTTTTTTTTCCCTTTATGATCAGGTGCTTCAAGATGTAGTACTAATTGTATGGCCCAACATAAGCAGAAGAACTGGGGAGCAATATGGAAAGCCAACGGGTTCATTTACACGTTTGAATTCATTACTAAGAACCTACACCAGGGGTATGCATCTATAAATATAAAACTTCATATCATTCCCTGTTTGCAAAGGTACAGGTAAACCAGGGGTCCCCTGCCACCGGGCCGTGGACCGAGGGTCTGAGGTAAAAATACTTTTTAATATTTATTTTATTTCCATTTTGTTAATTTCAATGGTCTGCAGGGTTTTTTATTTATAAACATCAATTCACCTCTGCCAATGTCCCACACTTTTTTCAGCCACAGGCTTTCCCTATGCATTGTTAAATTTTCTGTATAATGGCATGTTGAGTTACATTTTCAGTATACACTGACCAGGCATAACATTATGACATAACATTATAACCGGTGAATGTATAACATTGATTATCTTATCATTATAGGACCTGTTAGTGGGTGAGATATATTAGGCATCAAGTGAACATTTTGTCCTCAATTTTGATGAGTTGGAGGTAGGAAAATGGGGCAAGCATAAAGATTTGAGCAAGTCTGACAAGGGCCAGATTGTGATTTTAGACAACTGGGTCAGAGCATCTCCAAAACTGCAGAACGTGTGGGATGTTCCGGGTCTGCAGTGGTCAGTATCTAACAAAAGTGTTCCAGGAAAGGAACAGTGGTGAACCGGCGACAAGGTCATGGGCAGCCAAGGTGATGCATGTTGCACGTGGGGAGCGAAGGCTGGCCCGTGTGGTCCGCTCCAACAGACGAGCTACTGTAGCTGAAGACGTTAATGCTGTTAATGCTCAATGGGTCAGAACTGTTTAGGCAGCAAAAGGAAAATCACCAAAGTATGTTGGATTTTGGCATCAAGCACAGACTAACACACACCATTACTAAGCAATGAGGATTCCATTTTTTTTTCAATGACTAATTCCATTTAATATCCTGAACTGTCAATCAGTTAGCACACAATATAAGGCCAGCATTATCTCTTGATTATACCCAATAAACTCATGTAAAGAGGTCATCTGGCTTAAACAACCAACCACAGTCTTTTCCGTGAGCTTCTAATCAAGTGTGGGGAAGACATTTTCCAAAAAGCTCTAGAGGTATCAATATTTAAAAGAAAATACAATGAACCACTGGCTATTTAAATGGGAATTGGAACAATGAATTTTCTAATACATCGACAACCACAACGTTTCATATATCATTTTATAAAATTTGACTTTTTGCAATCTTTAGTAACATTTTAATATATCGTCAATCCACTATGTGGTGTTTTTAACCAATTGGTCAGGTTATGTCAGCTCTGCATTTTAATTGGTCAGACCATGTCAAAGTGATAATGAAGACTGATATTTTAAAAGCTTTGGAGGAACCAGAAGATAAGGAAAGCAAACAAACAGAGGACAAAACATGAGCAGAGACACAGATTACATTAAATGTGTACATGTTAATGAGGACTCAGTGTAACCAACTGTCCTTTTCATCTTACCTTTTACTTACATTGATGCAAAAAGTTTTTTTTTTAAGAGTGAGTCCTTATACACACTCCCTTTCTTTCTCTACTGCAAAGAAAAACATTGGGTGCAAACATCTGTTCCACACTAGAGCAGTGATCCAGGCCACATTGATCCCACACACCCTGGACTTCATCTATTTCAATAGCCTTTCTCCAGACAATAAATTAAAGCAGTCTGAGTCTATACCAGCAAGCACCTGAACAGTTTCCTAGGACATAACATTTCTTGTCTGAAATAATTACCCAATTGCTTTCTTTCTTTCGGCTTCTCCCATTAGGGGGCGCCACAGCGGATCATCTGCATGTTTGATTTGGCACATGTTTTTACGCTGGATGCCCTTCCTAACGCAACCCTCCCCATTCATCCGGGCTTGGGACCAGCACTGAGAGTGGCTGGGGTTGGTTCCCTGACCGGGGATCGAACCCGGGCCGCAGGGGTAAAAGCGCCGCATCCTAACCACTAGACCACCAGGGGACCTGTCTGCGTTCATCACGATACGGTGAAGAAAGTAAAAAAAAATAAAAATCAGTAAAATTAAAAAATATCTTTTTTGGGGACTGTTTTGGATGGATTTAGGTGCAAATGCTTGGCTGTAATAAACATATCAGAAAACAAAGACACAACTGTAACTGCTGGTCTGGAGCTGGTTGAGATCAACCAGTTTATATTGTATTCTGTTTCTATTCATACCTTGAGAAGCTAGGATAGCAAACATCAAAAAGCTCTTAATGACTTGGTTATAAAAAAGAAATTAAAATCTAGATTGTCTGTATAATCTAGATAACATTCGGTTTGATGTAATGCTTAATTAAAAAAAAAAGGATGTTGAAATATAGATACTGTATTGATTGTTGGTCTTGGCTGCATTGGAAAGATTGCAACATGCCATACTTACAGGTTCAATCTGTTTTATTTGATTTATTGATGAAATAATTTTTTATATAATCTGCTAAAGGAATTGCAGTTGTCATTCTAATCATAATTTAGTAATTATTTTTGTACTGTACAATAGAATGCACTTAACTGGAACATGAATTTGTGTAATATGTTAAATTACTAATTAGCAGCAATAAGTGCGCAATCAGTAACCTGTGATGCATAACTTTGCAATTTTCCATATAGAATCAATTAGTTCAGCACATTCCATCCTTATTAAATGTTTGTAAATGTGGCATTCACAATGGACCATCTACGCATTTAGCAGGAGAGAAACCAGGGAATATTACCCTTTGTTACACCTTATATGGTGTTATAAAGTGCTTGCGAGCTCTCACTTTCCTGCAAATATTAAAAAATGCTGGGAAAATGTTCAACGTCATCACACACATCACGAAATTCTCAGGAAGCAAAATCTATACAACATTATATGACTGGTGATGAATGGAATCCTAATGAAATGTAAAACAATGTCAAGTAATACTGAGTCTTTCATTTCTGCCATTGCATTTTTTTCTTACTTGTGGAATAAAATTGCTCTCTTTGCTCATGTAAAGGGAACTTTTAAAGTCACCTTGTTTCCATAGCAACAGTTAGGCATTGTCTGTGTCATGATTAAAGAAAGGGGAACAATAATGAAAAAAAAGATTACAAGAATAAATGCAAAGAAGTAATTGATTACAGAGTGTGTGAGTTAGCAAGCTTTAGCTTTCCTGTTGGAAAATATAACCCTGGATAACCCTGGTTAAATCACCTTCTGCATTTGTTGAATTAGGAGAATTCTGGTCTGCACACTTATTACTAGCTGTGTGCATAATAATAATATTAATAATTTAAACCTACAATTTGTTTTACAATAGAAATAGCACAAAATTATGGAATGTAAAAGGCTTTGGATGGTCCATTATGTGGACAAACGTTTGTGGACCCCTGACCATAAGATTTATATGTGTATTTAAAACATTCCATTCCACATTTAGTTCCTATTTGCTGTTATATTTACCTCCACTCTTCGGTAAAGATGTTCCTCCAGATGTTAGAGTGTGGTTATGGAGACTTGTGCTCGTTTAGGCATTAATAAAGTCAGGTACTGATTCAGGAGAGGTGAGGAGGCCTGAGGTGCAATCATCATTCCAATTCATCCCAAAGGAGTTCAATACGGTGGAGGTCAGTGCTCTATAGCAGGCCTTTTAAGATCTTTCACTCCAACCCATATAAACCATATCTTCATGGAGCTGGCTTTGTGCACAGGGGAACTCTCAAGCTGGAACAGATTTGAGTCTCCAAGAATAAGTGAAGAGGAAATGGAATGCTACACTATCCAAAGGCATTCTATACAAATTCAACATTGTGTTAGCAGTGGGGAAGAAGAAAATTCAGGTGTCTATTACTTTTGTCTGTATTGTGTATGAAGGGGACAATAACTATTTATGTGTTTGGATGACGTATGCCATTCAGGAATTGACAAGTACATTTTTGACATAGTCATTTTTGCAGTGTGCAAAAAAAATAATATATTATTGTGAACAGTAGCAGCACGAGCTCCAAATAATGTCTTCATAAAATGTTCAGGGTTAAAATAATTATTTGAATGTGTATTTGTGTTGTGCATGATGACCCGCAATAAAATAACATTCCATCCATGGGGTATTCATACCTCATGCCCAGTTACTTTAGACAAATACTGAATTAATACATTCATTTATAAATTATGAACAAGCTTCGAGTGGTGCAAGAGTCTTACCCTGTGAAGCCAAAATACTGAATGTCTTATATGTTGACTCTTATTAGATCTCAGTTTTTTGTCTTTTTCCTTTGTCTATTTATCTCTTTGTAAATGCAAAACCTTTATAATTAGCATCTATAAATGTAAGCATTATAAAAATAGCCGATCATGAAAATCTGACATTGAGATCGAGTTCTACCCCAAACCTCTCTCGCCATCTTGTGGTGAAATTGGGAATTACTTTTACAGTAATAGGTCAAAAAATACTATGCTTGTGTTATACGTGATACATTTACTAATCAGAATGTAACGTTTATTAGAGAAAAAAAAACTCTCGAAACGCATAGAAATGTATTTATAAATAGAAATTTTATGTAGTAACATTTTTAGTTGTAGTTTTTTTTATTTTGTTAAGCATTTTTGTATTTGTTTGTAAGTGCAGTTCATGAAACATGACTACACAGCACACTACATAGTGCTTCCTTATTGGCTAGATTGATATCCAAACTAAAATACTCATAAATGATAGATGATAATAACAATGACTGCAAACCACTTTAAGAAGACGAATGGGTCACTTTTAAACTAAATATTTACAACATATTCATATAATTAATCTAATAACATTTCTAATTAAGGTCCTTCTAGTTTTTGTGTTGTTTTAATGTTAAAATTAAATTGTGAGATTGCATTAATAATATTTATGCTCTAATTAGAAATTGAAAGTTAAGTATTAGTTTTGATTGATAAAGACCTGTAGTTCTGTCTTTGTGTAAAAGGCAGTTGTGTTTTTTTGTATTATGCAAGTTGCAGCAAATTGTGCTGAGCAACCAGAAGATGTCTCCACACATCAGGCACTGTTTGTTCTGAAGTAATTTGATCAAAAAATCCAATATATCTAGCATACTGGTTTAGAGATTTTGGTTCAAAATTATAAGGATGTGTGACAGAAATAAAATACTTAAACCAAAACCCTTCGAATTGATTCTATACCCCCTCCATCTATTGCTTTTCTTCTCACTGACACTGCTCTAATAAAAGTGGAAGAACAGATGTTCTACAGGAAATAAATAGGCAAATGTAAAGAAAAAAAAAAAAAAAAAAGGTCACATGAAAAGGCTATAAATTATATATATATATATATATATATAGTATATATACAGTATATACACATAAATATATACTCTATACATATACTCACAGGTGCATCTCAATGAATTAGAGTATCATTAAAAAGTTTATTTATTTTAGTCATTCAATAAAAAAAGTGAATCTCATATTATATATATTTATCACACACAGACTGATATACATTGAGGAAAATAAGTATTTGAACACTCTGCTATTTTGCAAGTTCTCCCACTTAGAAATCATGGAGGGGTCTGAAATTGTCATCGTAGGTGCATGTCCACTGTGAGAGACATAATCTAAAAAAAAAATCAATAAAATCACAATATATGATATTTAAACTATTTATTTGTATGATACAGCTGCAAATAAGTATTTGAACACCTGTCTATCAGCTAGAATTCTGACCCTCAAAGACCTGTTAGTCTGCCTTTAAAATGTCCACCTCCACTACATTTATTATCCTAAATTAGATGCACCTGTTTGAGGTCGTTAGCTGCATAAAGACACCTGTCCACCCCATACAATCAGTAAGAATCCAACTACTAACATGGCCAAGATCAAAGAGCTGTCCAAAGACACTAGAGACAAAATTGTACACCTCCACAAGGCTGGAAAGGGCTACGGGGAAATTGCCAAGCAGCTTGGTGAAAAAAGGTCCACTGTTGGAGCAATCATTAGAAAATGGAAGAAGCTAAACATGACTGTCAATCTCCCTCGGACTGGGGCTCCATGCAAGATCTCACCTCGTGGGGTCTCAATGATCCTAAGGAAGGTGAGAAATCAGCCCAGAACTACAAGGGAGGAGCTGGTCAATGACCTGAAAAGAGCTGGGACCACCGTTTCCAAGGTTACTGTTGGTAATACACTAAGACGTCATGGTTTGAAATCATGCATGGCATGGAAAGTTCCCCTGCTTAAACCAGCACATGTCCAGGCACGTCTTAAGTTTGCCAATGACCATTTGGATGATCCAGAGGAGTCATGGGAGAAAGTCATGTGGTCAGATGAGACCAAAATAGAACTTTTGAGTCATAATTCCACTAAAGGTGTTTGGAGGAAGAAGAATGATGAGTACCATCCCAAGAACACCATCCCTACTGTGAAGCACAGGGGTGGTAGCATCATGCTTTGGGGTGTTTTTCTGCACATGGGACAGGGCGACTGCACTGTATTAAGGAGAGGATGACCGGGGCCACGTATTGCGAGATTTTGGGGAACAACCTCCTTCCCTCAGTTAGAGCATTGAAGATGGGTCGAGGCTGGGTCTTCCAACATGACAATGACCCGAAGCACACAGCCAGGATAACCAGGGAGTGGCTCTGTAAGGAGCATATCAAGGTTCTGGCATGGCCTAGCCAGTCTCCAGACCTAAACCCAATAGAGAATCTTTGGAGGGAGCTCAAACTCCGTGTTTCTCAACGACAGGCCAGAAACCTGACTGATCTAGAGAAGATCTGTGTGGAGGAGTGGGCCAAAATCCCTCCTGCAGTGTGCGCAAACTGGTGAAAAACTACAGGAAAGATTTGACTTCTGTAATTGCAGACAAAGGCTACTGTACCCAATATTAACATTGACTTTCTCAGGTGTTCAAATACCTATTTGCAGCTGTATCATACAAATAAATTGTTAAAAAATCATATATTGTGATTTTAGAATTTTTTTTTTAGATTATGTCTCTCACAGTTGACATGCACCTACGATGACAATTTTAGACCCTCCATGATTTTTAAGTGGGAGAACTTGCAAAATAGCAGGGTGATCAAATGCTTATTTTCCTCACTGTATTTCAAGTGTTTATTTCTTTTAATTCTGATGATTTTGGCTCACATTTAACAAAAACCCACCAATTCATCAAAAAAAAAATAAAAAATAGAATACTTCATAAGACCAATCAAAAAGATTTTTTTGTGAATTGTTGGCCTTCTAGATGTTCATTTGCTGTATATGTACTCAATACTCGTTAGGGGCTCTTTTTACTTTAAATACTGCCTCAATTCCGCGTGGAATGGAGGTGATCAGTCTGTGGCACTGCTGAGGTGGTATGGAAGCCTTCTTTCTTTAAAAGTGGCCTTCAGCTCATTTGCATTTTTTGGTCTCTTATTTCTCATTTTCCTCTTGACAATATCCCATAGATCCTTTATTGGGTTCAGGTCTGGTGAGGTTGCTGGCCAGTCAAGCACACCAACACCATAGTCATTTAACCAACTGCTGGTGCTTTTGGCAGTCTGGGCAGGTGCCAAATCCTGCTGGAAAATGAAATCAGCATCTCCATAGAGCTGGTAAGCAGAAGGAAGCATGAAGTGCTCTAAAACGTAAGACGGCTGTGCTGACCTTGGACTTCATAAAACACAGTGGACCAACACCAGCAGATGACACGACTCCCCAAACCAACACTGACTGCAAACTTTACACTGAACCTCAAGCAATTTGGATTCTGTGCCTCTCCTCTCTTCTTCCAGACTCTGGGACCTTGATTTCCAAATGAAATGCAAAATTTTCTTTCCTTACATCTGAAAAGACAACTTCGGCCCACTGAGCAGCAGTCCAGTCCTTTTTGTCTCTGATGTTGTCTCTGGTTCGGAAGTGGCTTGACACAAGGAATGCGCCAGTTGTAGCCCATGGATATGTCTGTACATGGTGACTCTTCAAACACTGACTTCAGCTGCAGTCCACTCTTTGTGAATCTCCCCAAATTCTTGAATTCTTTTTCTACCACATTTCTTCCTTATATTCATTCCTTATATTCAACTTTACATTAATGTGCTTGGATACAGCACTCTATGACCAGCAGCTTCTTTAGCAATGACCTTTTGTGTCTTACCCTCCATGTGCAGGGTGTCAATAATCGTCTTCTGGACAATTGTCAAGTCCCCAGTTCGTGCTGAGGAAGAGCGCCAAAGACACATTATTTGCTTTGAGAGTGTTGATTAAAAAGTATAGAGGATTTCTGGATTTAGAAAAGGGTACCAAGAGAGGAGTTGTGGTATTGTATGAGGAGGAGAAGTATGTGAGGGTGGTGCAGGACATGTATGAGGACAATATGACAGCAATTAAGTGTGCAGTAGGAACAACAAACTGGTTTAAGGTGGAGGTTGTGAGCCCTCTCCAAACAAGGTCAGACAGGGGTCTCCGTGGACTTTGATGTTTGCAGATAATATTGTGATTTGTGGTGAAAGTTGGGAGCAATATAAGAAGAGTCTGGAGAGCTGGAGGTACATGCTGGGGAGAGGGGAATGAAAGCCAGTAGGAGTAAGACAGAGTACATGTGTGTGAATGAGAGGGAGGGCAGTGGAGTGGTGCGGTTGCAGGGAGCAGAGGTGGAGAAAATGGAGTGCAAAGTAATGGAGAGTGTGCTAGAGAAGTGAAGAAAAGAGTGCAGGCAGGGTGGAATGGGTGGAGAAGAGTGGTAGGAGTGATTTGTGATAGAAGGGTATGTGCAACAGTAAAAGGGAAAGTTATTAGGACTGTGGTGGGACCTGCGATGTTGTATGGTTTAGAGACAGTGGCATTGAGTAAAAGAGAGGAGGTAGCAGAGCTGAAGCTGTTGAGGTTTCTGTTGGGAGTGATGGACAGGATTAGAAATGAGTTTATTGAAAGGACACGGCATGTAGGACATTTTGGAGACAAGGTAAGGGAGGTGAGATTGAGATGGTTTGGACATGTCCGAAGGAGGGACGTGGGGTATATCAGTAGAAGAATGCTGATGATGGAGCTGCCAGGAAGAAGGAAAAGAGGAAGACCAAGGAGGAGGTTTATTGATGTCGTGAGGGAAGACATGCAGGTAGTTGGTTTGAAAGAGGCAGATGTAGAGGACAGGATGGAGACGGATGATCCACTGTGGTGACCCCTAATTGGAGAAGCCGAAAGAAGAAGAAGATATATATGTATAAATAAGTGTTCATTTCATTGGTTAGGTATTGAAGCAAACCAACGATGACAAAAAAGTGCAACACCTGTTTATATGTGACTCAATTTATAATAACTTAAAATAACTTAATTGGATGATTAATGGGTCTGCATATACAAATATTTCTTTCATTTTATTTTAGTTAATTATTGGTCTCAGCTACAGATGCGTGCAAGTAACACATGAACTTTGTTTACCCCACAAATCTTATATTTGCTTAAGCCCAGTTTATGCTAATTTCTGCTAAGAAAAGTAAGATGAAAGCTTACTTTTTTGTGTATTATATATATATATATATATATATATATATATATATATATATATATATATATATATATATATATATATATATATATATATATATATATACTGTACGTATACACAGGAACATTAAGATCTCTGGAGACGGACTTGTAGCCTTGAGATTGTCTATGTTTTTCCACAATATTTTCTCTCAAATTCACAGGCAACTCTTTACACTTATTTCTTTTCTCTATGCTTAGTGCAAAGAAAAAACAATAAGCATTTACCAAAACATTTGCAATTGGAACAATTTTCTGAGAGAAGTGTTGCATTTTCTATTTAGAATTTTCTGGCAGAATTTAAAGGGTTATGTAAGGTTAAGGAAGACATGCAGGTAGCTGGTTTGAAAGAGGCAGATGAAGAAGAAAAGGGGGAATGGAGACGGATGATCTGCTGAAAGAAAAGCTGAAAGATCTAAATAGACAATCCTCTCCAGTCTGAATAACCTCCTAAAGTCTAATGCATTCATCCCATTATAGGATGCTTAAACTTTAGGATGCTTAAAATGTAAATGCTCCTGGCATCCCTTGTTGTTTTGTAATACCTTTGCTACAAAGATGCTTTGTTAACATGCCTCACAAATATTTCCTTAATACCTTAATTATTCTTCTTTGTATTTAACATTTGCATTGTTAAAGGTAAATTTGTATAATGTTATTTTACAATACAATATAACAATTCATATTATAAATTGGTATATTGTTTTTTCAATGATTGGCTAATTAAATTTCCATCCATGCACAGGTCCATGAAGAAGAAACCTCTAAGAAACTACAGTGGCCATCCAAATAATGGTTGACTGGACATATCCCACAGACATATCTCCCATTCCAAATGTATGCTCAATAATCTTACAGAATAAGTGAGCTATAAATTAAGAAGCGCTGCCTTCACAACAAAGTTCAGGGGACCAGAAAATAAAATATATTTTTCTTAATTCAAAATTGAATTGGATAAAACTTTTGTCCTTAGCAAACATATCCATTCTTTTATCACTTGATTTACCTGTTTGTGCCTTTTAAAGTACTTAACACTGGAAAACCTTGAGAAATTTAAAGTTAACCAAGGGGACCATGGCTCTAAACCCATTTACACATTTATAAATCATGTTGTTGTTTTTTTTTTTTTTGCTCCACTCCTATGGGCATTGATTTATCTATTTATCTAAATAATAAGGACATATTCCTCGTCTTGTACACATTCAGTAATACCGGGAAAAATGCAGTGGCATGCTCTTCCCAAAATACCGCTATGCTCCTAAAGGAGGCGCAACATATTTCACCCGTTACACCGTGTGTAACTGCTTTGATCTAGCCATCTATTTTTAAACTTAATATTAGTGTATAGCAGTGGTGGACAGTAACAAAGTAAATGTAATTCATTACTGTAGATTTTTTTTGCGTATCTGTACTTAACAGATATAGAATTTTTATTTATATATATTATTACTTTTACTTCACTTCTTTTCAAAGTCAAATATCTAACTTTTTCTCAACTACATTTTAGGAAATCAGTTGTTCCTTTTAATGTATAAGTGGTTAAAATTTTATTATTACCGTAATTTCCGGACAATAAAGTGCACCCGTATATAAGCCGCACCCACTGAATTTTAGAAATATTTTAATTTTTAACATAAATAAGCCGCACCTGTCTATAAGCCTGTCTACACTAATGTACTTTACACAGGCTTTAAGGAGAGACACGTTACACACGGTGTAACGGGTGAAATATGTTGCGCTTCCTTTAGGAGCATAGCGGTATTTTGGGAAGAGCATGGCACTGCATTTTCCCGGTATTACTGAATGTGTACAAGACGAGGAATATGTCCTTATTATTTTCTGATGCTGATTTCTACATTTCTTTGACTAACCCTTAACGCGGTTGCCAAGAAAAATAAAAAAGCACGAGTTTTAGAAACCTGTCTGTGCTTATATGATTTCTGTTGCAACTGGAGTTAGAGAGCTCTCCCTTCACCCAGACTCAACACGCTACAACGGCTTGTATCTAAACAGTAGCCTACCAAGTAAGTCATTGTCATGTTTTCTCCCGATGTGTATATATATATATATTAGTACTTTGTATACTTAAACACATTTGAAGGCAAATACTCAAAATTACTTGAGTAATAATTTACCTGGTGTATCTCTACTTTAACACAAAACCATAGTTTTTGTGTACTTTGTCCACCACTGGTGTTTAGTACTACACTTTTTTTCTGTAACACACCCCTTAAAATATAGTTCATGTCTTTAAATATGTATTTTAAAAGGTTTAAGCAATTTAGGGCCAAACCTTCATAAACTATCAAAGAAATGCTGATTACCTGTCTTTGGTGTTTCATGTGTCATACCCAAATTACACAAACGACTCAGCTTACTTTAAAAGTACTGATACTCTCCACAATGCAAAGAATTTACTTATTTCTGCACACACCTATATTCAAAGTGTTTTTCTGAGCAAGAACACTCATTAAGAAATTAAATGCTTAGAGAACAGCCTCAAATAATTCACTTTGTCACTGATACAGGAAGAGAGAAATTCATTGGAATTTAGCAAGGAAGAAGGTGGAGCTTTTTACGTCTAGACTACACAATATAAGACACCAAGCACCGCATTTTACGGCCTCACTTGTTAAGGTTTTAACTTCTTGCACTGAGATCATTGTCAAACTTTAAATATGATAAATCAAATTGAACATCTGTGTGTCAAATATGTCACATCGGGAACGATCCGAAAATTGTTTGTGTTTTTAGTATCGCTGATTGTTTTCACATATTTTGCATTTACTCCACGTGATCACAAAAAGTATTCCAATTTTGGTGAGTGATGGATTTATTTTTTTATTAGTTTAATTATTTATTATTATCTTCCTGAATGTTTATGTGACCTTAACTATTATAAATTATAAATAAATAAATAAATAAATAAATAAATAAATAAATATATATATATATATATATATATATATATATATATATATATATATATATATATATATATATATATATATATACATATATATATATATATATATATATATATATATATATATATATATATATATATATATATATATATATTACCAAAACTCACTATATTATAGGTTTTGAATGTAAATGCTCTGAAGCTTTTACAGTTGTAGCTGACAGTAAAACAGTTGGACTGAAGAAATAAGAATAGGATTATAATTAAGTGTAACACTACCAATCTTTTCAAAGAAAATTAAACAGAAGGTTTTAATAAATTTGATCAAAGCAATAACATGAGTTCCTGCTGTGGTGGCTGTGCATGTTAAAGCAGTAAGGCCTAATATGTGTGTCCTAAATAGTTTGATTTGATAATCACTAGGAACCTGCCTTAATTTTCTTTTAGATACTGCAAGATATAATCAAATGCTCTGTCTTTATATCCTTTATAAAGTAAGTCTAGAAAGACATAGTCTGATTTTTTTACCCTATACTGTACTTAATACTAATTTAAATATAAATGAAAATATCATAGCAGATAATCCAGAACACTTAAATCACTCACAAGTGAAGTGAATAACATGGATAATCTAGTTACAATGTCACTTGATAAAAGGTAGGATATATTAGGTTGCAAGTGAACAGTCAGTTTTCAAAGTTGATGTGTTGGAAGCTGGAAAAATGGTCAAACAATGGAAAAACATCTGGTGAACCGTCTACAGGGTCATGGGCAGACATGGTTTACTGATGCACTAGGCTTAATTTAATGCTGTTCTGATAGAAAGGTGTCAGGACACACAATGCTTCTCAGCTAGTGTATAGGGCTACCCTTGTTCAACCCAGAAAAAACCTGCAATGGGCATGTGGGCATCAGAACTTGACCATGGAGCAAAGGAAGGGATCCCTGTGTGAATAATCAAAATTACTTTTACATCATGTGAACAACCAGGATGCACTATGTGAGAAAGACAAACCAGTGCAAGGTGGAGGCAGTATAATGCTCTTGGCAAATCCTCTTCATGACCAAGTGCACCTCTTCACGACAACGGCATTTTATTTTATTTTTTTGCAAAATAATGCTCCCTGCCACACTGCAATAGTTGTTCAGGAATAGTTTGAGGAGCATGCAAAGATTTCCCAGATGTCAGTCTACAAAAGCTTCTGTTTGATGTGCAGGACAATATCCAATCCATAGAGGCCCTGTCTCACAACTTACACAACAGACACCACAGCACACCTTCAGAGGTCTTGTGGTGTCGATGTTAAGACAGGTCAGTGCCGTTTTGGTGGCACAAGGGAAAATACACAATATAATTTAATTTTGTGTCTTTTGATCACTAACATCACAGGTGCCATTGATCAACCTGTGCTTGCACTGGATTCAGGCTCATCTAGTACAATGATCTGTATGATTTTAAAAACATTTAGGAACCCATACATCAATGATGATTGTAATGGTTTTATAAATGCATGTTTATTTTATAAGGTGTTACAGAAATAAAAAGCTTATTGCAGTCAATGCACTTAAAGTTTCTTATTATTTACCACTTCAAATAGACTGTGACATTCACTATACATACATGAAAGAGATGCCAACATTAAGCCATCTGTGTTTCAGATTTCTGGGAGATTTCTGAAGATATGCAGATTAGGGTAGGATAGTATTTCCTTGTTTTATTAATAAATACATTGCCTTTTTACATTTATATTTATGAACATCATATTCTTCATCAATCTAATGATTTCAACTTTATAACTGTCCTCTCTCAGATGATGCAAAATGGACAGCCGAAATGGAAACCTGAGGTGCAGAAATCTCTACCTCCTGTATATTTTCCTCTATTCATTGAAACGTGATGCCAGGTTGATTTGAGCATATGACATTAAACACACTTGCAAAACTTGTCATTTAAACAGTTTCTGGGTCAAGTGAACATGCACATTTTTGAAGACTGGTGTGGAGGATCTGTGGATCAACTAAGGAAGAATGAGATGTTTCCTGAGTTCCCCCATGTTAGTGACACACTCACACACAGTAACATAGACTCAAACAGAAAATTGTATACTGTCTATGGGACAGCAACATCATTTCTTATAATTTTATTATTATAATAATAAATAAATATATAAATAAATAATAAATAATAATAAACTAATTAAACATCATCATATTAGCAATACTGATGTTAAAATGAAACCCGCAGGTTGGTTTTAGCTGATTCTGCTGTTCTATAGATATCAACTTGTGGACAAAAATAAAACAAAATTTAAGACTGAGTATTCAGAGTTGGTTTAAATACCTACTAAAGTCAATTCTATCCAGATTCTCATCATTTTGCTGAGGCTTCCATTTGGTTGCTCTACAATGAAGTCCATATATTGGGTTTTTGGTCACCTCTATTACTAAGTCCCTTCTACCCTGATTGCTGAATTTGGCTAGCTTTAAGAAATGTCCTGGTTTACCTCTTTAATTTATTTCCATTTGAGAATTATGAAGGCCATATTTCTACTGGGAAACTTCAGAAAGTCAGATGGCAATCAGGGAGGCAAAACAAATCCAAAACACACAAAGGACTGAGAGAATAGAAACAATGGAAAGCAAGAGTCAAACAGAGGAAATGAATGGAACATAGACTTGAGAAACGATTTGGTATGCGCAATGAAAATACAATACTTCACACAGTTAATCTCGTTAACCCATCTTAAAAACAGCAATCCCAGAAAGTGCACTTTGACTGGACGGTGCTCAAAACTCGGGGAAAGGCTCCCACTGGTGTGGTGGAGGTGGAACTGGCATGGAGGTTGTGACACAATTTCCAAATCATAATTACATTACAAAATGTAGAAAAAAGAAGAGGACTAAATATTTTTTTAAATGTTCTGAATGTATGAATTATTCGAAAGCAAACACTGAAATAGACTACAGTATATCTCTAACTTATCGAATGAACAGTAATAAGTATTTGAAGAATATGCTCGCACCTTTACTATTTACAATTTTGTAAAACAGAACAATCTACGATTTCTGTCATTTTTTTATATACTGCTTAAAGTGTAATTTATGTAATTAATACTTAATAGAAAGAATCACAATGGGCTGTGAGCTATTTAATCCTAATCAATTTTACAATTATTTACTTTTTGATTCATTTTTTTGCTCTTTTTGGTTCAACTGCTATGTTATTATATTTCTACCAAAAATGTAGTTCTATAGAATATTCTGAAGGTTCTCATATGGATAATGTATCGTTATGATTTTAGTCACGTACCACAATCAGAAGGCTCGCTGTTCATTCTGGAGGGGAAAGCTATGGGCTGAGAATCTTTGGCTACATTAATCCAAGAAAAAGTGGTAAGTACTACTTAAAAAAATCCATTTAAAGCTTATGGGCTGACTTTAAGCTGAAACATTCATAATCTATTCCACGCTACAGTTTTGTACAGTTTACACTTATAAATTCAGGCACTGCTGTGTCTAATATTGTCTTGGTTGCTCTTTACCAGGAGAATACATTTTTGCCATTGCTTCTGATGATAACTCCGAATTCTGGCTGAGTTCAGATCAAAGCATCAAAAACATAAAGCTAATGGCTTTCCTTGGCAAAGTAAGAATTACTTGTTTGTATGTTATGCCGCAAGAACAAACTTAGTTTTCCTTGAGATCGATAAAGTATTTTATTGTATTGTATTGACTCATCGTATCTTAAATTTAGATTTGTATAATTTTTTGATTTTTTTTATTTAAATTTAAAACTTTTTTAACTGATTGTTTCTGCAGGCGGTTATTAGACATGTAATATAATAAATGGTTTACTAGGTCAACTATCCCATGTCTTATTGCTGCTTACTGTTGTTTAGACTGGAAATGAATGGGCTGTACCAGGGGAATATGATAAATTTGCATCTCAGACATCTGAGCCTGTAAAGTAAGTAACACATTTTTGCCGTTTTTCTGTTTATTTATAATAACATTTATTAAAACATTTTTTATTTTTTATTTATTTCCTACCTAAAATAGTCATCAAGACCATTACTACATTACATTTTTTTTTTTACTAGTTTGATTATGATTGAATTCTTCTTTTTAGGCTCTCAAAAAAGCAACGCTATTACTTTGAAATCATCTACAAGCAAAATGAAGAAATGGATCATTTGGAGCTTGCAGTATGAATCGGTTTAACTTGTATTATATATTTATTTTTGTTTTAACTGTGTTGGCTGAGGAATACTAGTGGAAGGCAAAAACTATTTAACCAAAATTTGTTTATTTTTAACATACTCTATTTTCCCTGCAAATATAAGAAAATGTTATAATAAAGAGCCAATTAAAAAAATGCTTAAAGATGTTTAAAACCTGGCTATTTAAGTGAGAATTCAAAATTCAACATTCAAAATCTTTAACCAATTAGTTACAGTTATGTGCTATAAAGAAATTAGCAAAAGCCAAATCAATCCATTCAGATATAGGCTGTCAGGATGATCATAATTTGATAGAAAAGCACATTTGACTAAAGCAGAAAATGTGAAAGTTTCTCCATGTATAGTGTTTTCTCAAGCCACAAACTTGTATTTGATTATGTGTGTATTGGTAGTAAATAATAGTATTAAATGTCATATGGTTCAAACATCTGTGGAAATACACAATTTCATAAATTCAAGTTTCAAATGTTCTTAATAATCTTAAAGTAGGCAAAATAAGTTTTCATCTTGCACTGAAACACTGTTGCAAGATGTATTTATACGTATTTATCTGTAATGTACATGTCTTTCTAAGAATATTTTGCTTTATTATTTTTGCAGTGGCGTCTCAACAAAGAGGACAGCGATTTTGAAGTTATTACTGCAGAGTATCTGTCACTCTACAGTGGTGTGTTTAAGCACTATAAAAATTATTCTCATTACAACACAATACAACACAATGATCTACCTGCATACAGAAAAATGCAGTACTGAACTGCACTTATCTGAAGAGCACATTCTTTTCCAGAACAATTAGGATAGCCTAGACACCTTAGTTTGTACTGAGTAGTAGAATAATTTATATTTATAGCGCTATACATTAAATGCAATAAGATATTATTCCCTGATTATTTACAATGAACAGACAGGTATTTTGGCATTAATGCATCATAAGTAATACGCTAGCAATAAGCCAAATTAATAAAACTTCACTGTTCATACTATCAACCAGAAAAGTTAATAGCTATGAATATGAATCTTAAATAACATGTACACTTTGTTAAATAAAAAGCAGTAAATAATGTCAAAAGAAGCTTAAAGTATTAAATAGTTTATCAATACCAATATCTATTTGATTTATTTAGCCAATTAATTTAATTATAGAGTTTTAAATATAACACAATAGAGACAGAAATTGAAAAGAAATCAGAAATGTTAATTTAGGTCCTTATAAGTGATACCGTTGTGTTATTTGGGCAGTTTGGTTAAGATCATTCAAAGAAACTTGGACCAACACTGAACATTCATTCTTTCTCACTTCTAAATTGTGCTGGTGAAATTATTCTGCATATAAATGTACAAGTATTTGGTTTTTTTTGTGAACAGATGAGTCTTCTGCAATGGCAGTGGAAAGTCACATAATCCCTCATACAGCAGCTACTCAAAGGATAAGCCCTGACTCCAACTCTAAACCTGAAACTGACATGGTCAAAGAAGACCCACGAGACATCAGCTACAAGAGTAAGTGATTTATGAGCAAGTGACACATATATTTTCTGATACATCGTAAGCTTAAGGACCAGCTTATCTCTCTCTCTATCTCTTTGTCTCTCTTTGTCTCTTCCTCTCCACAGTACCACTGCTACCGGAGTTCCATCTGAAAAATGTGTTTCCGAAATGTTTTTCCTATCCTATTTACATATATGAGAACTCTACAATTAACAGATACGATGGTGTACGTCATGTGAGTACTATTTTACTACTTTATAGTTTGTGCAGCTTCACAGAAGCTTGATTCAATAAATCGATGATACAATAGCATGCAAGAATGGTTCATGATAAAATATTTACTTAGTTATAAAAGAGTTACTTAGTCATGTGAGGTTCATACAACAATCATACAGTATATTAATTGCAACCCCCCAATTCCAATAATGTTGGGACACTGTATAAAATGTAAATAAACCAGAGTGCAATGATTCGATGATCTCCTAAAACCTATATTCTTTTTAAAATCAAACACAATAAACATATCAAATGTTTAAACTGAGGAAATGTACCGTTTCAAGAGGAAAAAAGGGGAATTTTCAATGCTTCCATCCAGACATCTTTTACAGGGAAGGCCTTGCAAAACAATGCTAAACCACATTCAGCATTTATTACAGCATTGCTTTGCAGTAGAAAATGGTGTTAAACTGGCCTGCCTGTAGTCCAGACTATGATGCCATTTGCCATTTGTTGCTTCATGAAACAAAAAACATGACAAAGAAGACCCAGGACTCTTAAGCAGGTAGAATTCTGTATCAGACACAGATTCCTTTCCCATTACTCCAGCAACTGATCTCTTCAGTTTCTAGACATTTATGAACTAACCAGTGGTAAACATTATGCTACCCAGTGGTAAACATGTCCCTGTCCCAACATTTGTCTGACATGTTGTAGCCATCAAATTCAAACTGATCTTATTTTTCTTTCAAATTTTATGCTTTTTAGTTCAATTATTTGATATTTTTTCTTTGTTTTATTGTAATAAAAATATGGGTTTAAGAGATTTGCAAATATTTGCATTCTATTTTTATTTACATTTTACACAGCATACCAACTCTTGAAATTGGGGTTGTATATAAACTGTTTGAATAATCACAATGCACTGATGCTAACATTTAATTGATTCTAATAAAATGCCATTAGTTCATAATGGGTTTTTAAAGGGGTTTTTTTGTGGTTTTAAAGGTTCGCTACACCTCAGTGTACCCAAATGACTACACAAGGCTTACAAATGAAAACAAAAAAGCACAGATTTGCTTTTATCAAAAGGACAAAGCATATGAGCAGGGGTATGTTCTTACAATTTGTATATTAGAAACATACTTCATCCACCTTCAGTTTTACTATACAGACTTCAACTAATATTCTTGATTTATTTTTTTTCACTTTTGCAGAGGTGGGTTTCATCCATACATTAAATTGGAAGAAAATGGTGACGAAGGTAAATTACCATTAACCTTATAAAAATGATTAACATCTCTAATGTTCCTTCACTTTATAAGTTAATAAATAAGTTGATAGATAACTTTCTGTTCTATCAGTAACATGTACTTGCCCAACCAACAGAGCCTAAAATAAACCAGCCAAACTGGCAGCAGGTCATCAATGTAAAGCCTGTAAATTTCCATTCAAAGCAGAGCAACATTGCCGTTGACAACTGCAAAAGAGCTGGAAATATCATAATGTATCAAAAAGATGTCATGCCTGTAATTAAAGCCTTTAGGAATCAACTGAAATTAGACATAAAAACACGGTAAATTATCGCACCACCACCTTGTTTTGTGGAGATGGCCCACAAAGTGAATTTGTCTACAATATTTGATATGTTTTTGCAGTGATCTGGTCTTGAAAAAAGTGATGAATGTGGAAAAGAAGACAAAGGCCGGAGTGGGCAGTCGCTACCTGCTGGAGATGAAGATGGAAGATAAAGAGGGCAAGAATGTGCTTATCTCTAAATATTTTTACACCACATCTAGCCAGATAAATTCAGGAGTGCCTGGCCTCTGCATTCCAACAGACTTCACCTGGAACCCAAAGGCAATGGTCAATGTCATCCTGACAGGTCAGAAATAAAGCAGTTTTTATATAACTCTAGTGCTGTATTGTGTAGTGTGTCTCTAGTGTGTTATAACAAGGCATGTAGACTAGTTAGTCTACAGATTGTCTGCTAAACATCAGTAACCTCAATCTGGACAATCAACATAGAGTAAAGAAATAAAGCACCAGGTGAGTGTAGATAACAACCTACAGTAGTTATAAAGTAAATTAGAAGTAAATTCGCAAAATGTACTGCTAGAATCCTAACAAAAACAAACAAAAATCATTTTATCATAAAACGTTTCTAGTTGGTTTTCAGTTCAATATTGACTGTTATTGTGTCATATTAAACACAACAACAAAAAAAAAACCTGACAAACTTCATTTGAAAATTGAATGATGGTGTGTTGACTTTTTTTTTATAGATTGTTAATTTACTTAGATGTTTGTAGAGAATCTACATTTACATTTGCGGCATTTAGCAGACGCCCTTATCCAGAGCGACGTACAAAAGTGCTTTGAGTCTCTAGCAATGAATAAATCTACACTGGTACGCAAGATTACAACTGTAATATAAATATAACTCTTGAATTCTCCAAAGCAAACTTGGAAAGTGCTAATTTAAGTATTTCAGGAAGAGGTAGGTCTTCAGTCATCGCTTGAAGATAGCCAGGGACTCCGCTGTACGGACATCTAGGGGAAGTTCATTCTACCACCTCGGTTCCAGGACAGATATACATCATTTAATATCCATAGTTTTGGCAAAAACTTTCTAATGGGTTAGATATGGGATTCTACATTAACAACTATTACTACAACTACTACCATTAATAAAAATAGTAATAATAATAATAGTTGTTCATAGAATTCGGAATTAGTGAACCGTGAACACATAGATGGTAATTAATGTAAGTGTGAATCAGGTGAACCAGGTGCACGACCAAACACGAGTTGGTAGTGGTTTGTGGTTAATCCCTGTCCATAATCTTGACATTGTTCTAATAACTCGTATATTAGAATCTTTTGTATGTGTATGAGGGAAAAAAAGAGAATGACTGTCTTTGACTTGTTGCATTACATTGCTAGATTATCTGCACCTTTTGTAGTATTGCATATTTGGAATATTTTAAAAAGGAGTGACAAATAACACAAAAAACACATTCTGTTTACAAAAATTCTTTACAAAAATAGACTCAGTTTTGTATTAGATACTGTAAGGGTTTTTTTTATCCAAAAACAGGTCCAGTTGTTTTTTAGTTCAGTATTGTGTGTCATAGAAAAGTTGGTAATACAATCTGACAAAGTTTGTATTACCCTTTTTTTTTTTTTTATAGATGGTTCATTTACTTTGATGTTTGTAACATAGTATCCATATTTTTGGTAAAAAAAATATTTTATTATCTTATATACAGTTTCTAATACTACTACTACCATTACTTATACTAATACTACAAATTATTATTATTATTATTATTATTATTATTATTATTATTATTATCATTATTATTATTATTATCATTATTATTACTCTTTATAAATTTAGAAATTACTGTATATCATGTAAAGTGAATCTCACCAAAGTGAAAAGCAGATGGAGGGAAAGAAATTTAGTTTCAGTGTGGAAACATACAAAATATGTACTACAAATAAAATACAAAATAATTTAAAACTTAAAATGTATGTATAAATAAAGAACAAAAATGAGAAAAAAAAAACCTGGTTGTATGAAACAATAAAACAATAATCATGGGTAAACGAATGAAAGTTAATTCACAAGAAAGAAATTAATACACAAGTATTGATTAACATAGATGTGAATCAGGTGTATCAGGTTCATGGTAAAAACCTTGTCCACAATCCTGAGATTTTACAAGTTACTCATATATCAGAAGCTTTTCATTTCAGTTTTATTTCCATAGCACTTTCAACAATGGACATTGCCCCAAAGTTTTTGTATGTGCACTAAAAAAAGGGAATTACTGTCTTTGTTGCACTACATTGCTAGAGTACCTACACCTATAGTACTGCATATTTAAAATGTTTAAATTGCAGTGACAAATAACAGACAAGACAGAATGTCATCTACATCAATTCAAAATAGAACACTGGCTATGCTATACATTGATTATGATTATAGTGATAATTAATATTGCAAAACGTTTGAGTTGCTTATTTACAGTATAAGCAAAATATTGCATATGGCCTGTAAGGCAGAGAAGGAAAGAATAGAAACCTGCTGTGTTGATATTGGCTTGAATATTTTTGGCAAAATTTGCTAATTCAGGGGGAGTGGTGGCTCCAGCGGTTAAGGCGCTGGGTTGCCGTTTGGAAGGTCTGGGGTTCAACCCCCGGTATCGCCAAGCTGCCACTCTTGGGCTCTTGGGGCCTTGAGCAAGGCCCTTAACCCTCTATGCTCCGGGGGTCCCTTACGAGGGAAATATCAAGGTCCGTGACGTCGGAATGACGTGGGGCCGCCTTCCCGTGGGCTCACCACCTGCAGGAGGGACCGTAAGGGACGGTGCTGTGAGGATTGGGCAGCAGTCGAAGGCGGGGGCCTGCTTAGACTGCTGCCCCCGTGACCCGAATTACGGATAAGCGGGAGAAAATGGATGGATGAATGAATAAAAATTTGCTAATTCATCTTTCCATAATAGAATGTTATGACCACACAATTTTTAGATGAATGCATGTGACATTTATTTGATTTTTTTACTACAAACAGTGAAAAACCAAGGAAAATGGGTCATGTACTTCATCCGAGAAATGGAGAAAGTGTATCAACTCACAGGAGACAAAAACTTCAATGTCATCATTACAGACTTCAAAAGCAGTGATATCGATATAGAAACGGAACTAAAAAATGTAAAAATTCCAAGGTATGTTTTTTCACTAAAAGATAAAGGTGTCAAAACGTGTTTATATGGTACCTAAACAAAAAAGTCCTAGTTGCTCAATTTATGTCATGTGTGTATGCATTTCCAACATATGAACAGTTACCAGTTTAAGAGCCTGGATGGAAATTTTGGCAAATCATATGGAATTCAAGCTGGAATTGATCTTGTAAAAGTACGTAAGAAATATTTCCCCTGTGTGACAATTAAAAAATATATAAACATATATGGTCATGTACATACCATGCCTGTCAAAAGTTTGGAAATACCTAGTGATTTCTTTCTTTCTAAGAATGCATGTATGCATGTTCCTTTT
Source organism: Silurus aristotelis (assembly GCF_946808225.1). Taxonomy (NCBI): domain Eukaryota; kingdom Metazoa; phylum Chordata; class Actinopteri; order Siluriformes; family Siluridae; genus Silurus; species Silurus aristotelis. The sequence goes on from NC_139597.1 coordinate 13,089,681, forward strand.
GTTTATATACAACAAAGTAGATAATTAAATGGTATGATAAAATGATTAAATGTACAGAAGTAAAAAAATAGAATTAATATTAGCATGAATAACAGCTTTACACAATATTGGAATTCAGACGATTCCAAACATTCAGACGACTCCAAACATTCGGCTGAAATACTTTGCTGTGCCTCTTACAGAGGTGTTTTTCACTTGTTGAATACTTCTTTCTGACCTTGTGATCTAGTTCATTCCAGAGCAGTTTAGTAGTATTTAGGTGCAGTGACTGAGCAGGCCATTCCATGATACATAACACTCCACTGTTTGCTCTTTAAATAATGCTTACAGAGCTTGAACGTAAGCTTCAAGCAATAGTATTGTTATAAAGTGAAGCTCGTTCCTATTAGCTGCTGTCTAGATGGAATTACATGGTGTTGTAATGTGTAATGGAACTATAGATATGTTGGTTTAGTATTCCTTTTACCTGGAATAATCCCCAACCTTTCCTGCTCCAAAACAACCCAAAACCATTAAAGCTTCCACCTCTATGTTTCACTGTTGCTGTGAGGCAGTCTGCTAACATCTTCTCTCCTTGTTCTCTGTCTTACAAGTTCTTCTTCAAGAGCCAAATAATTTACATTTTGACTCATCTGTCCACATATTTCCACTTCCACTTTTTGACAAGCACTGTATTTGTATGGTAATAACCTTTCTGAACAGAATTGCATGATTTAAGGTTTATTTCTGTGCATATAAGCAGCTGTGAATTTTTTTTTACACTAACACATTTCACTTTTTTCATTCATTCTTCAGGACGACAACAGTATTTTGTTTTTGTGTGACTTGCACATCCACTTTCCTCCATCGATATTAGATCAAGTGCGCAAACACAGCATACTGGGGAAGGCTGTATATGCTCCTATCGTGATGAGACTGGAATGTGGAGCCACAGTAAAAGCTCCCACAGGTACTCATATTTCAGAGTTTGAAAGTCAGTGATACCTAGTAATCAAGAACGGTAAAAGCAAACGATCTATATGTGGCATATCAACCCGCCAGATCTTACTAATTAAAATATGGTGGCCTGTAAGTACAAAATAATGAACAATACAAATACTTAAATGTGAATCAGACAATGTGACAGCATTTTCCAAAATATACAATGCATGTGAAAAAGCAAGATGTAAAATACGAAACACAACATTAAATGTAATAAAATACTGTATAATTGTTGCGTTTGCATTACAGTGCACACATTAGTCTCACAAAAGCCTGAGAAGAGACCTCCGAAATGAATCATGAGTCAACAAATGAAAGACAAAGAGCGAAATTAATACACAATAATAAAGTGCTTATTAACATAGATGTGACTCAGGTGAATCAGGTTCATGGAAGGAAAAAAAACCTATCCACAATCCTGACATTGTACAAGTTAATTATATTAATTTCAGTCTTATTTCCATACCACTTTCAACAATGGTATGTGCACTAAAAAAAGAGAATTACTATCTTTGTTGCACTATATTGATAGAGTACCTGCACCTATAGTACTGCATATTTAAAAAACAAAAATTCATAAATGAATCTAGCAGTACTCTTTTCCCTGGTTGCATATTGGCAAGGTTATTTATTTGTAGTTATTTTTTAATTGTCCGCTGTGGCGTCCCCTAATAGGAGCAGCCGAAAGAAAAAGAAGATTTATTTGTAGTTATTTTAGGGATGCTGGCAAATTTTGCATGGTGTCAATATAAGAATCATAACATTTAAAACTTTCCTTAAATTGTAAAAAAAGCAGATACTCTTTACTAAATTAGCCTAAGTAACATCACATTATTATGATGTTGCTAAATAGGTTTTGCTAGGTAGATAACTACATACACAACTCTTTTTGACATAAATGAAGAAGTAAGTTTTTGACTATTCCAATCTGTTTATTAATTTGCAGTTGAGGTTTTGGTTCTCATTTGTTCTGCACTTACACCATGCAAATATTTTAATATCTGCAAGACAGTGAGTCTCCAAGATGTGATGAATGCTCATGTCCAACATGCAAACAATGAAATATTTTATGTGACAGGTTTCTGGGAAACCGAAGGCTATGGTCTTTTGGGGATTTACAAATCAGACATGGTCCAGGTTGGAGGCATGAACTTTAATGATTACAAGGAGGCGTGGGGAGGAGAAGACTGGGAGCTACTCGACAGGTATGGTCAAGTTACAGACATTTGGAAGATACAGTTTAAAAAATGTTAAATAAATAAATCCAAGATAATGCTCATGATAGAATAAATTCCAAACCAGACAAAGACGAGATAGTGAGCCTGACTGTAAGAATCATATCCTCCTAGTTTTGCTTAGCTTTTATCTCTCTTCTTTGAGGCATATAAACCAGTCACAGTGCTTCTTCACCTTCTCTTGCATGCTGATGTCCACTAACTCCATTTCTCTAATCGTCCTTTCAGAATCGTAATACACAAGTTGGAGGTGGAACGACTGCATTTGAGGAATTTTGTACACTTCTACCATTCAAAACGAGGCATGTGGAACGCAGAATAAAGCTTGTACACTTGTTTTGACCCAGGCTTGGATTAATAAGCAACTGTGAATATTGTATTTAATGTCTATACAGTGTATATAAGGTTTGAGAATATTTATTCTCTTTTACACTACATTTTTACATCCTTTAACCATTTTTCATATTTAAAAACGCTAATGATTGCATCAGAGCGATGCATTGCAGTTTGCAGTTACACCGTGACCAAAAATCTTTCAGCTTCTCCCCATTAGGGGTCGCCACAGCGGATCATCCGCATGTTTGATTTGGCACATGTTTTTACGCTGCATGCCCTTCCTGAAGCAACCCTCCCCATTTATCTGTGCTTGGGACCGGCACTAAGAGTGGCTGGGGTTGGTTCCCTGACCGGTGATGGAACCCGGGCCGCAGCAGTGAGAGCGCCGCATCCTAACCACTAGACCACCAGGGAACAAAAATATCTATTTTAAATAGGCATCAGATTGTATTATCTGTATGCTTTCTGTATTCTCCAGCATTACAATTCATTGTAAGTGCATTGTATTTAAAAATGTTTTCATTGTATTGATGAATGCTTTACACACACACACACACACACACACACACACACACACACACACACACACACACACACACACACACACACACACACACACACACCTGTGTTTAAAAAAAAAAAAAAACAGAGAAAGCCCTTCACCACCAACTAGGAATTCCTACTCTGGTAGTTATCCTTAATATCCTTAATTCTGAGTTTAGCACATGTCATCAAGTTTACATGGTCACATGCTTATATCATCAACAACAAACAAATTAGCATTATAACATTTCAAAAGAGCTATGATGTATGTACAAATATTTCCTAACAGATTTATTTGCATACTTATTTTAAACTTGGCTAAATAACACTGACTGAGCTGTGAGAGAGCAACTAAAACAGCCCCAAAAATAAAGATGCCCTTTAGTCTTTACTACTCAGCTAAACTTTTATTTGTCATTTGTCTTGTTAGCTGAAGAACCAACCAGATTTTTTTGTTGTTTGTTTAATTGTATTGAATTGTGAACAATATTCGGACTGATGGCATGGTTTGGGTCAATGCTCATATTTATCATGACATGCTAAACTTGCTGACTCTAAAACAGGCTAGCAGAAGCCTGATTAGCTTGTTTGTGACACGAGTGTGAGCTATCTCAGCCTTGTACTGTGCCCTGCCTTCTAAATGGTAGAATCCATCTAGAACATACATTCATTAACATGCATTCAAGTATTTCTTATCATAGGTGCACTCATTATTTTTGGATTGCCTAGATTTTGTTCTTCCTTAAAATCAGGTTCAACTTCAAGAGCATATCATCTAACTAGACAGACACAAAGCCAAATAGTAACACCACCCAATAACCACTTTACTTACATTGTAAAGAAGTCATTACTGTGTAATGGTGGATGAAGTACACAAAGCATGTACTGAGTAAAAGTAGAGATACACTAGGTAAAATATTATTCCAGTAAACTTAAGTGTCCCTTTAAGCTTTAACTTGAGTAAAAGTACAAAAGTATTTGGCTTCAAATGTACTTACAGTACAGACCAAAAGTTTGGACACACCTGCTCATTCAAAGAGTTTTCTTTATTTTCATGACTATGAAAATTGTAGAGTCACACTGAAGGCATCAAAACTATGAATTAACACATGTGGATTTATATATGGAATTATATACATAACAAAAAAGTGTGAAACAACTGAAAATATGTCATATTGTAGGTTCTTCAAAGTAGCCACCTTTTGCTTAGATTACTGCTTTGCACACTCTTGGCATTCTCTTGATGCCTACTTTGAAGAACCTACAATATGACATATTTTCAGTTCACTTTTTTGTTATGTAAATAATTCCACATGTGTTAATTCATAGTTTTGATGCCTTCAGTGTGACCCTACAATTTTCATAGTCATGAAAATAAAGAAAACTCTTTGAATGAGAAGGTGTGTCCAAACTTTTGGTCTGTACTGTATGTATGTATATATATAAACTTTTGGTCTGTACTGTATATATAATATATATAAACTTTTGGTCTGTACTGTATATATAATACATATAAACTTTTGGTCTGTACTGTATATATAATATATATAAACTTTTGGTCTGTACTGTAAGTATCCAAAGTATTATGATATATTATGGTTAAAATGTCTTATTATAATTTTTATAACAAGACACTTTGCTTAATCAATTCAGTTTATGTGAAAAGACTCTAATGTTACCCTTAACACACCAATCTATTAATAGAATAATATTAATGAGTCAAACAATGATTGATATATAATGGTATCATGAGCCCAAAACCTTCTTTTCAACAACTTTAAAAAGAAATCATGAAAATAAGGCCACAGGTATTGGAGGGGGTTCTGGAGACATTTCTGAGAGCTCCGTTTCCTGTATAAATATCACCCTAAATGCATTTATTGCACAATCAAATACACAGAAAACCTTTATGACATCACCTCAGTTAAAGGTAACCAAATCAAAATGTGCCAGTTAAATTACAATTACAACTAGACTAGCTAGGCTGTAATTGTTTTGTTGCTACACACATTATGTGTGAAAGCATAGCAGGCTACACAGTATAACCTAAGTGATATACAGTACAGGTATAACCTGATTTTCATTAAATGCATTATCTTTTACTATCCCCATAATGAGATGAGTTATAGAGCTGGATACACACCTTTATCTTTTACACATTTTTCCCCTACTTTTCTTTTTTTCTAAATTGGCCTCCTGAGGTTTTAGACTTTTTTTCGTCATCTATAATTTTAATTTGGATTCATCTCTTCTTACTGACATGACGTCACTCCAGGCCTTGTTAGTTCTCCCACTGGAAACCCTTAAGGCTGAGGTAATTTCACCCAACCCCTGCCTCTCCTTTCTGAGTGTATGAGTGAGGGAACTTCCCCAGGTGGTGGGTGCACACTTTGAGTCTGACCAGGTTCATTGGCCATGACAAGATATAAATATTGACAAGACCGTGCAAATGAGCGGTTAAAAAAACCCAAAAACTTTACATGAACTGCTTTGCCAAGCAGCAATAAAAAAAAAAAAAGTTTAAAACAGACCAGATGCTTGACCAGTTAAGTTTTTTCCATTCATTAATAAAAAGGAAAGATTTCATGGAATGTAGTAAAAAATAGGATATTTGACTTTGAACTGTAGTGAAGTGAAAGTAAACGTCTCCCTGAAAGGAAATACTTCAGTAAAGAACAGATATTCTAAAAAAAAAAAACTACTTAAGTACAATAACATATTACATTTACTTTGTTACTATGCACCACTGTGACTGTGTAATAAGTTTATTAGAACTGGTGTTCCATTTTCATACTATTTCACGACTTCAGGGTCTAAAAGTGTTATCAGACTAAAAATTCAAGTCAAAAGCCCTGATGGGATGGGGACAGAAGTGTGAAACACCATTTCACACTAAAATCCCTGATGGGATGGGGACAGAAGTGTGAAGCACCATTTCCAAGACAAAAGCAAACCTGTACTACCACCCATAGAGATATATAGATAGAGTTAATAGAGATAGATATCTCTACCAATGTTTTTCCTCATAGTATATAGGTTATATAACAGGTCTTTGTATTGATTTGCAGTGACTTTTCTCTATAAGGGCACAAGTAGACCCAAACCACACTAGACAGCTCTACAGCAAAACAAAGAATCTGTAATTGTTTTCTTCTTTTAACCTGTGATTTATCTGTATGTTCACCTAATTAGCTTTTTCAATAATCAATAATCGTTAGTGTTGTTTGCGCAAAGTTGTTGAAACATCATATATGGAGCAAACAGTTCTTGCTATCGGTGTTTTGAATATGAAAATTGCATTTAGTTTTTTAAGTGGAAAGTTAATTAAATCAGAGACTGAATGCCCACAAATAAAAAATTATATAAAAAATATATTCTATGCTTTGGATTCTCTATGTACTCTCTGACAAACTACAATGTTCACAGATGAATTAATCGAATAATTAATCTATACTACTATTAAAATTAATTAAACAGGCCTATTTTATGCCATATTTCCTGCTACATTTGTCTTCAATAGACAGATTTTAACATCTCATTTTAATAGCAATAGTTGAGTATGAGTGGATTATATGAATCTCCTGCGAAGGCCACAGATACAATAAAACAATAACTACTCGGAAAAGTCTTCATAAAAACTTTAGTAACCACTCTTGATGTATATGTTACTTTGTGTATTGTTGGAGTATAAATTGAAAGCCATGAACTAAAAATAATCCTTTTTTAAATCTTTTGCTCATTCAAGGAGTACCAAATAAGTGATTAGTTTTAGGTTCATTAATTATGGTGGGAGAGAAGTTTCTAAATCCAGTTCTTCTTTAGTCTTCATAATCTAGTAGGATGATTAATTGCATTACCCACATGTGGTGAATAGAACTGGTGGTCTAGTGGTTAGTATGCGACGCTCTCACCGCTGCGGCCCGGGTTCGATCCCCAATCAGGGAACCAACCCCAGCCATTAGGGTTGTAGTTCCAGTGCACTCATAGTGCTGGTCCTAAGCCTAGATAAATGGGAAGGGTTGCGTTAGGAAGGGCATCCAGCGCAAAAACACGTGCCAAATCGAACATGCGGATCATGAATACGTATGATCCGCTGTGGCGACCCCTAATGAGAGAAGTCGAAGGAAAGTTAGTGTAGAACTACAACATTTAATGAACAATTATAAAAACAGCTTCCTCTACAGGTCAAAACCTGAAGTACTACAATGAACTAATATTACAAAAAAATACACTATATTGAAAAAAGTTTGTGGACACCTGACCTTAAGTTTTTTTTTTTTTTCCCACATTTTGTCCATGAAATTATTTTCTGCCAGGTGTGTAATACAAATAGCTGGTAAGAAACACTAATTTCTCATTATTGCATTGTCATGCAGTCTCATTGTTTTCATTTATATAAATATCTTACATTTTATGAAACACTATATGGACAAAAGTATTTGGACACCTGACTTTTCAAGCCATTTGTGGTACTTTCTCCAAACTGTTTCACAAACTGTTTACAAACTTTAAGGCACACAATTACAGTGAGGAAAAGAAGTATTTGAACACCCTGCTATTTTGCAAGTTCTCCCACTTAGAAATCATGGGGGGGTCTGAAATTGTCATCGTAGGTGCATGTCCACTGTGAGAGACATAATCTAAAAGAAAAATCCAGAAATCACAATATATAATTTTTTAACTATTTATTTGTATGATACAGCTGCAAATAAGTATTTGAACACCTGTCTATCAGCTAGAATTCTGACCCTCAAAGACCTGTTAGTCTGCCTTTAAAATGTCCACCTCCACTACATTTATTATCCTAAATTAGATGCACCTGTTTGAGGTCGTTAGCTGCATAAAGACACCTGTCCACCCCATACAATCAGTAAGAATCCAACTACTAACATGGCCAAGAACAAAGAGCTGTCCAAAGACACTAGAGACAAAATTGTACACCTCCACAAGGCTGGAAAGGGCTACAGGGAAATTGCCAACAGCTTGGTGAAAAAAGGTCCACTGTTGGAGCAATCATTAGAAAATGGAAGAAGCTAAGCATGACTGTCAATCGCCCTCGGACTGGGGCTCCATGCAAGATCTCACCTCGTGGGGTCTCAATGATCCTAAGGAAGGTGAGAAATCAGCCCAGAACTACATGGGAGGAGCTGGTCAATGACTTGAAAAGAGCTGGGACCACCGTTTCCGAGGTTACTGTTGGTAATACACTAAGACGACATGGTTTGAAATCATGCATGGCACGGAAGGTTCTCCTGCTTAAACCAGCACATGTCCAGGCACGTCTTAGGTTTGCCAATAACCATTTGAATGATCCAGAGGAGTCATGGGAGAAAGTCATGTGGTCAGATGAGACCAAAATAGAACTTTTGGGTCATAATTCCACTAAACGTGTTTGGAGGAAGAAGAATGATGAGTACCATCCCAAGAACACCATCCCTACTGTGAAGCATGGGGGTGGTAGCATAATGCTTTGGGGGTGTTTTTCTGCACATGGGACAGGGCGACTGCACTGTATTAAGGAGAGGATGACCGGGGCCATGTATTGCGAGATTTTGGGGAACAACCTCCTTCCCTCAGTTAGAGCATTGAAGATGGGTCGAGGCTGGGTCTTCCAACATGACAATGACCCGAAGCACACAGCCAGGATAACCAAGGAGTGGCTCTGTAAGAAGCATATCAAGGTTCTGGCATGGCCTGGCTAGTCTCCAGACCTAAGCCCAATAGAGAATCTTTTGAGGGGGCTCAAACTCTGTGTTTCTCTACGACAGGCCAGAAACCTGACTGATCTAGAGAAGATCTCTGTGGAGGAGTGTTTGGAGGAAGAAGAATGATGAGTACCATTCCAAGAACACCATCCCTACTGTGAAGCATGGGGGTGGTAGCATCATGCTTTGGGGGTGTTTTTCTGCACATGGGACAGGGCGACTGCACTGTATTAAGGAGAGGATGACCACTGTGTCCATGTATTGTGTCCATGTATCCAGGTTTACTGGATGGATTCATGCTGGTTCTGACTCTACTGTCATGTTCAGTTTTTTCAAAGTTTCGTTTCTTTTGTTGAGCCGATGGCCAATGTAGCCTAAGATTCCTATTCTTGGCTGAGAGAGGTGGAATAGGATATTGTCTCCTGCTGTTGTACCGAATCCAAATATGATGTATTGTGCATTCTAGGTTGCTTTTCTGTACACTATAGTTGTGCCTAAGTGTAGATATTTGTATTACTCAGGTTTTCCTGTCCGTTTGAATTACATGACCATGTATTGCGAGATTTTGGGGAACAACCTCCTTCCCTCAGTTAGAGCATTGAAGATGGGTCGAGGCTGGGTCTTCCAACATGACAATGACCCGAAGCACACAGCCAGGATAACCAAGGAGTGGCTCTGTAAGAAGCATATCAAGGTTCTGGCGTGGCCTAGCCAGTCTCCAGACCTAAACTCAATAGAGAATCTTTGGAGGAAGCTCAAACTCCGTGTTTCTCAGGGACAGGCCAGAAACCTGACTGATCTAGAGAAGATCTGTGTGGAGGAGTGGGCCAAAATCCCTCCTGCAGTGTGTGCAAACCTGGTGAAAAACTACAGGAAACGTTTGACCTCTGTAATTGCAAACAAAGGCTACTGTACCAAATATTAACATTGACTTTCTCAGGTGTTCAAATACTTATTTGCAGCTGTATCATACAAATAAATTGGTAAAAAATTATACATTGTGATTTCTGGATTTTCTTTTTTAGATTATGTCTCTCACAGTGGACATGCACCTACGATGACAATTTTAGACCCCTCCATGATTTCTAAGTGGGAGAACTTGCAAAATAGCAGGGTGTTCAAATACTTATTTTCCTCACTGTATATAGGATGCATCCAGAGACATCCAATATAATTGTGTGCCTTTAAAAAAAAATATTTATATAAATGAAAACAATGAGACTGCATGACAATGCGATAATGAGAAATTAGTGTTTCTTACCAGCTATTTGTATTACACACCTGGCAGAAAATAATTTCATTCAATTATCAGCCTTCACTCTTCTATTTGCCAAATGTCAACATTAATTATCTCTAAATCCCTTCTCATATTTCACCCTAATCCTTATAAGTGATGTATTGTGTAGGATTGGTAAGTGCTGTTATAAGATTTCCTGCTGTTTCCTGTTCACACACACAATTGGCTTTGGCAGGTGCAATTAGAAAAGAACTGCTGATTATAGCATCTGACCAACCATTTTAATTAGGCAAGACCAAGAGATCTGAAATTTCATTAAAACCTTGAAAGTATGCATCATTAGCCATTTGGTAAATGTTTAACTCTAGTTCTAGCAAAAGTTTAAGCTCTATCATCCCTTCTAAGTGTTTTGTCCACCAGGAGGTGGCACTGCTTTTTCACAAAAGGATAATGAATTTACATTTATGCCAAAATACATTTACATTTATGGCATTTTGTATACACTCTTAAACAGAGCAAATCACAATGATCATCTTTACCACAGAGCTACCATCTCCCTCTATGAATGGCACATGAGAGAAGATTGTGATGATTGCTGTAAATGTTCCATGTCTAAACAGGTTCACCTCAAACATCAATACTGAAAAGATCAAACAATTAGAATTAGAAATCTAATTTATTAGAATCATCTCATATTGACTAATGATATTATGCGTCTCATTAGAAAGATTTTTTCTTGCATGTGTGACACAATAAAATCTTATTTCAAAAATATTTTTTGAATAGATCCAATAAAAGATGTCATTTCCGTAGCGCTTGGCAGCAGCTCTTGGATCAAGAATAAAGCTAATTTAATTGCCATATAGAAATCTAGACTTGGTGGCTGCAGTGCACCACTGTAGAGAAGCACTGGTCTGCTTATTCATCGAGTTTTATAAAGTTTTTATATAGTTTATATATAATCACACCTGGAACCCAGCCATTAGGGGGGCACAAGCCAGTGCACTCTAAGTGCCGGTCCCAAGCCCGGGTAAATGGGGAGGGTTGCGTTAGGAAGGGCATCCAGCGTAAAACATGTGCCAAATCAAATATGTGGATCACAAATGAGAATTTCATACCGGATCGGTCGAGGCCCGGGTTAACAACGACCGCCACAGGTATCGTTAGCCGACAGGGTACCGGTGGAAATTGGGCTACTGTTGGCCGAAGGAGGAGAAGGAGAGGAGGAAGACGTCTACAGAGACGGCGGGAAAAGGAGCAGTGTAGGAGAGTAGAGGTTCGGGTTGGTACTTTAAATGTTGGTACTATGACGGGTAAAGGGAGAGAGGTAGCTGATATGATGGAGAGGAGAAAGGTAGATATGCTGTGTGTTCAGGAGACCAAGTGGAAAGGGAGTAAGGCCAGGAACATTGGAGGTGGGTTTAAACTGTTTTATCATGGTGTGGATGGAAAGAGAAATGGTGTAGGGGTGATTCTGAAGGAAGAGTACAGTAAGAGTGTAGTGGAGGTGAAGAGAGTTTCTGATAGGGTAAGGATCGTGAAGGTGGAGGTTGAAGGAATGATGATAAATGTCATCAGTGCCTATGCTCCACAAGTTGGCTGTGAGATGGAGGAGAAGGAAAGATTCTGGAGTGAATTAGATGAAGTGGTAGATGGTGTACCTAGGAAAGAACGATTGGTGATTGGGGCAGACTTTAATGGGCATGTAGGTGAAGGGAACAGAGGTGATGAGGAGGTGATGGGTAGGTATGGTTTCAAGGAGAGGAATGTGGAAGGGCAGATGGTGGTAGATTTTGCTAAAAGGATGGAAATGGCAGTGGTGAACACGTATTTTAAGAAGAAGGAGGATCATAGGGTGACGTATAAGAGTGGAGGAAGGTGCACACAGGTGGATTATGTTCTGTGTAGGAGATGCAACCTGAAGGAGATTGGAGACTGTAAGGTGTTGGCGGGGGACAGTGTAGCTAGACAGCATCGGATGGTGGTCTGTAGGATGGTTTTGGAGGCGAAGAAGAAGAGGAGGAAAGTAAGGATTGAAAGAAGAATAAGATGGTGGAAACTGAAGGAGGAAGAGTGTAGTGTGAGGTTCAGGGAAGAGGTCAGACAGGGGCTTGGTGGTGGTGAAGAGGTGCTGGATGATTGGGCAACTACTGCAGGAGCGATGAGGGAGGCAGCTAGAAAAGTACTTGGTGTGACATCTGGAAATAGAAAGCAAGACAAGGAGACGTGGTGGTGGAATGAGGAAGTGCAGGAGAGCATTAGGGGAAAGAGGTTGGCAAAACAGAAGTGGGATCGACAGAGTGATGAGAAAAGTAGGCAGGAGTACAAGGAGATGCGGCAGCAGGTTAAAAGGGATGTGGCGAAAGCCAAGGAAAAGGCATATGAGGAGCTGTATAAGAGGTTGGACACTAAGGAAGGAGAAAAGGATTTGTACCGATTGGCCAGGCAGAGGGACCGAGCTGGGAAGGATGTACTGCAAGTTAGAGCAATAAAGGATGGAGAGGGAAATGTGTTGACTAATGAGGAGAGTGTGTTGAGAAGATGGAGGGAGTATTTTGAGCAGCTGATGAATGAGGAAAATCAGAGAGAGAGAAGGTTGGAGGATGTGGAGTTGGTGAAGCAGGATGTAGATAGGATTAGTAAGGAGGAAGTGAGAGCAGCGATTAAGAGGATGAAGAATGGAAAGTCGGTTGGACCAGATGACATACCAGTAGAAGCGTGGAGATGTTTAGGAGAGATGGCAGTGGAGTTTTTAACCAGATTGTTTAACAGGATTCTGGAAGGGGAGAGGATGCCTGAGGAATGGAGAAGGAGTGTGCTGGTACCGATCTTTAAACATAAGGGAGATGTGCAGACCTGCAGTAACTACAGGGGAATTAAGTTGATCAGTCACACCATGAAGTTATGGGAAAGAGTAGTGGAAGCCAGGCTGAGAGAAGAGGTGACCATCTGTGAGCAACAGTATGGTTTCATGCCGAGGAAGAGCACCACAGATGCCTTATTTGCTTTGAGGATGTTGATGGAGAAGTATAGAGAAGGACAGAAGGAGCTGCATTGTGTATTTGTGGATTTAGAGAAAGCGTACGACAGGGTGCCGAGAGAGGAGTTGTGGTATTGTATGAGGAAGTCAGGTGTGTCAGAGAAGTATGTGAGGGTGGTGCAGGACATGTATGAGGACAGTGTGACGGCAGTGAAGTGTGCAGTAGGTACGACAGACTGGTTCAGGGTGAAGGTTGGACTGCATCAAGGATCGGCCCTGAGCCCTTTCCTGTTTGCAGTGGTGATGGACAGGTTGACGGACGAGGTCAGACAGGAGTCTCCCTGGACTATGATGTTTGCAGATGATATTGTGATTTGTGGTGAGAGTAGAGAGCAGGTTGAGAAGAGCCTGGAGAGGTGGAGGTATGCGCTTGAGAGAAGGGGAATGAAAGTCAGTAGGAGTAAGACAGAGTACATGTGTGTGAATGAGAGGGAGGGCAGTGGAGTGATGCGGTTGCAGGGAGAAGAGGTGGAGAAGGTGGAGGAGTTCAGGTACCTGGGGTCAACAGTGCAAAGTAATGGAGAGTGTGTTAGAGAAGTAAAGAAAAGAGTGCAGGCAGGGTGGAGTGGGTGGAGAAGAGTGACAGGAGTGATTTGTGATAGTAGGGTATCTGCAAGAATGAAAGGGAAAGTTTATAGGACTGTGGTGAGACCTGCGATGTTGTATGGATTAGAGACAGTGGCATTGAGTAAAAGACAGGAGATGGAGCTGGAGGTAGCAGAGCTGAAGATGTTAAGGTTTTCGTTGGGAGTGACGAGGATGGACAAGATTAGAAATGAGTTTATTAGAGGGACAGCACATGTAGGATGTTTTGGTGACAAGGTGAGGCAGGCGAGATTGAGATGGTTTGGACATGTGCAGAGAAGGGACACAAATTATATTGGTAGAAAAATGCTGAAGATGGAGCCACCAGGTAGGAGGAAAAGAGGAAGGCCAAGAAGGAGGTTCATGGATGTGGTGAGGGAAGACATGCAGGTAGTTGGTGTGAAAGAGGCAGATGTAGAGGACAGGGTGGTATGGAGACGGATGATCCGCTGTGGCGACCCCTAATGGGAGCAGCCGAAAGAAGAAGAAGATAATCACACCTGGGGCATATAAGGATGGCATGACACACTATAAAGGCAAAAAGCAGGTTGTGGAAGATACATGGCAGGTTTACTGTATGGATTCATGCTGGTTCTGACTCTACTGTCATGTTCAGTTTTTTCAAAGTTTCGTTTCTTTTGTTGAGCCGATGGCCAATGTAGCCTCAGATTCCTATTCTTGGCTGAGAGAGGTGGAATAAGATATTGTCTCCTGCTGTTGTACCGAATCCAAATATGATGTATTGTGCATTCTAGGTTGATTTTCTGTACACTATAGTTGTGCCTAAGTGTAGATATTTGCATTACTCAGGTTTTCCTGTTCGTTTGAATCAGTCTGCCCATTCTCCTCTGAGCTCTCTCATCAACAAGGCATTTCCACAATTTCCACAACAAGGCATTTCCACAAACTTCCTCTCACTCAGTGTGTTTTTTTTTTTTTGTTTTGTTTTTTTGTAGTCATTCTCAGTTTCTGGAATACTTAAGTAAACCGTATGACACCAGCAACTGTGTTACTGAGAAAGGATTTGCCATTCTGATGTTTCACATGGATCATTGACTAAATGATCTTACATGGAAATAATCATGGAAACTTTTCTTCTAACCAGACAGACACAAAAGCCAAATAGTAACACCACCCAATGAGCAATGCAGATACATTTTCTATAATTACAGAGGCTCTGCGGAAGTGACGATGGAGTAATCTGAGTAAGTTTAATGGGACAGGTGTATAATAGGAAAAATGTGTTGCAAAAATAGTTACAGTCAACCCTGGCCAAGACCACTCTGGATCTGGCAAACAATAATGTTTCCAGTTGGTTTTTGATGATAGAGTACTGTCTAACACATCAATCCAGAAACTTCTATAAATGTTTGGCTTCATTGAGAGCTGGTGAATGTGAAGCTCACAGAATAGTACTGAATCAGTACCAGTACCAATCCACAATGAATGGGAAATTGGTTATCCTAGAACATACCACTATAATTACAGGATTATTTACTGCATTTGGCAGGCACTCTTATGCTGAGTGACCTACAGAAGTTCTTGGAGGTCTCTAGCATTAAATATGTCCACATACATTTTTCACTAGATCAGGGTCTAAGAGAGCTATCAATCTAAAAAGCCATGATGAGATGAGGAGAGAAGTGTGAAGCACCATCTCCAAAACAAAAGAAACCTGTACTACCACCCCTGCCAGTTTCTTGTGAATATCCATATCTCAATAGGGATGGATATGTCTACGAATGTTTTTCATCATAAGATTCACGCTATCTAAGAGGTCTTTGTATTGATTAAAAGTGACTGTTCTCTATAAGGGGAAAGGTAGACCCAAACCACAGCAAAAAGCTTTACAGCAAAACTGAGAGTCTGTTGTTTTCTAGTCTAGCAGGTAGCTCTCAAACAGGGGGAGGGAGAAAAAGATCAGACATAGTCTCAGATAAATGTTTGTACAGTAGGCATCTCATATGTCATGACCTCTTCATAAAATTTGGGCTATAAACTCATGAGGCATGTGGCTTTCAACCAGTACTTTCTGGATTGCTGATTTCATGTATTTATTTATGAAATAAAAGAAAATTCCAATGCAGGAAATTCATATTCAAGGCACTTCATCATCTATACCATAATTATTTTAGCTATATTAACTCTGAATGATGGACAGTAAAGCCCTAAGTGTATTCTTTCTAAAGATCTAAAATGTGTACGTAGCCCACTTTTGTCTGGAACTGTTAACATTAAAAGTAAGGTGAGTCCCAAAAGTGGTGACGAAGACTTGTCACATATCTGTATGACCCCATAATTAGCTTGTTCAAAAATCATTGATGTTTCCACAGTGCCAAAGCTGTTGAAACACTGTAAAGCATACCATTTTTGCTATCTGTGTCTGAATATGCAGTATTTAAGAGGAAAGAAAATGTTAGGAGATAACTAAATCAGAGATGGAATGCACACAAATAATAATATTATTTGCTCTTGTTTTTCTATGATAAAGTTCAATGTTCACAGATGCATTCATTTAAAAATTATCAACCTGTAGCATTTCGAAAAGATTTATTTTTATTTTAAGTAATCTGCATCTATTGTGTGCTTGTCCACCAGGAGGCACTGCTTTTTCACACAAGGATAATGAATTCCACGTAAGAGATATATAGTAATATACAGTGTACCCAGTGTGAAACTTGGTCATATAAATGACATGACACACTATCATGCTGGAAGACGCTGGATGGATTCATGCTGGTTCTGATTCTACTCTTTCGTCCGTTTTGGTGAGGCCAATCTAGCCTCAGATTCCTATTCTTAGCTGACAGAGGTGGAATATGATATTGCCTCCTGCTGTTGTATCAAATCCAAATATGATGTATTGTGCATTCTGGGTTGCTTTTCTGGACATTATAGTTGTGTCTAAGTATAGATATTTGCATTACTCAGGTTTTCCTGTCAGTTTGAATCAGTCTGCCCATTCTCCTCTGAGCTCTCTCATCAACAAGGCATTTCCACAATTAGAACCTCCTCTCACTAAGTGTTTTTTGTTTTGTTTTTCAACACCATTCTCAGTTACTGGAATACTCAAGCCATCCATATCGTACCAACAACCGTGTTACTGAGAAAGGATTTGTTTTTGCTATTCTGAGTTTTGATATGAAACAGTAACTAAATTTTTTGGCCTGTATATATACATAGATAACTGAACTATTTCATAAATAAACAAATGTACACAATATACACGTGTTCCTAATAAAGGTGAATAGGTTTACAGTGTGTGCAAATAAATAGAATAACAATACCAGCATAATTATGAATATTATCTTATATATGTACAATAGATGGGATTTTGTTTTGCATTTTCCACCATTCTACAGGAATTTATCAGCTATGAAAAATAAGTTACATTATTTCAATACAACAATATGGCCCATATAAAGAAGGTTGAGTGTGATAGTGTAGGTTATGTTAAAAATAAATAAATAGTGGGCCTACAGTCCTTTTCTTTGTCCACTTTTGTAATTTGGACTAGGAACAGACATGATATAAAACCTCCCATGTGGTTTACTACCACATGGGAGGAAAGAATAATTGGCAGTATAACATGAAGTCAGCATTTTTGTAAGATAAATACAATATAAACCATGGAAACTGACCAGTGCAAATACTTTTTTTTTTCATTTACATGATCCATGTCCAGCATCTGTGATTTAATGGCATTCTGTATGTATGAATGTTAGTTTCATAGTCATTTTTTGATTACCAGTGTAGGATTCAGTTTATTAAACAAATGTTTTTAAAGGCATCGGACAAACATCAGTTTAACAATTTTATTTAAGGCACTACAAGTCATTATAACAGTATGAGGGCTGGATGAGGTAGAATAAAAAAAAAAAAAAGCTGTTTTTGGCATAACCATTTGAGTTCTTAAGTTTATGGATTCAGAAAGGGAAGACTTTGCCGACAAACAGATGTGTTTCTGAAGGAATAAAATATCTAAATGCTAAATACAACTGAATAAAAGTACTTTTATGGCTTGATAAAATACCTGCATCATTTTGAAACTCAACAAAAAAGACAAAAATAGAATAAAAATGAATAAAAAGTACTTTGTCTAAGATAAAGTACATTAGACATTATTCATTAGTTGAAATAGCATGTATTAAGCCCTTAGGGATTTAAGTTTTCTCAAGCTATAAAATTCTGCTTTAAATCTTAATTAAATTTTGACGGCCACCAAGCGATTAAAGTCACCACTGGAACAGTCACATGTCTGGGCTTTGACTGTAATAAAAGAACCACATTCAAGGAAGGACAAAAAATTTATTCCAGAGGCAATGTAAAAAAAAATAATAATAAAATAAAATGAAAGGAAAGGAAAGAAAGGAAAAATCCACCCTGAATAAACATGCTCATACTGAAATAATTGTCATCTGTGCATAGCATTTCTGATGTGTATTTGTTGCTTGGTGCTAGATATTTGTTATTCCCGTGACAAGATGGCATCTGTGTTCTGCTCTGATTTCCTTGATAATCTCAAGTATAATGAATAATGGTAAGACTTCAAGAAGTTGAACACGAAGTTCCAGAACGTAATACAGATACAGGCTGAGGTCAGGAACCAAGTCAGCTTGAATAGTTAGAGAGCTGTGAGAGGACAACATGATGGTATTGATCAGGAACATTAAAAATAGCATTAACAGAGAAGATCGAAAAGATGGAGTGCTGCTGTGCTTCTGTGGAGATGATGCAGGAGCTAATTCCCAGTTGTACCATTGAATTATGGAAACTAAATCAAATTGAAAACAGAGTCGAACATGTTGAGGAAAACATTAAAACCACTTTCAATATAAAACAAATCATGGATGTGACTATCACTTATCCATTAAAGATATTAATATGCAAGACATTCAGGATGGACTTTTCCTTTAAAATCGACACCAGCAAAGATGTTAAAGAAAAAAATGGATCTTTAAGTAACCACACAGTCAAAGCTATCAGGCATGGGAGCATTTGCATAATGTCTTTTATAGAAGCCAATTAAAGTTTTGAAATTCTCTGCAAAGTGCTTATCTGTAAAAGTGACTTAGAGGAAAGTGTGTTCCCATTATGAGCTCCCAAAGTACAGCCTCTCTCTGATGAGGCAGTTCATTAAATGCAATATTCAGAGTCGGTTGCTTTTCTTTAATGACCTTCAAAAGGAACGAGATATCCTCATAAAACACAAATAAAAAACCTCTCAAGCCAATACATGGCTAATGTGTGTGTGTGTGTGTGTGTGTGTGTGTGTGTGTGTGTGTGTGTGTGTGTGTGTGTGTGTGTGTGTGTGTGTGTGTGTGTGTGCAAAAAGAGTAAAGTCTGCACTTCAGTCAACAGTCAAATCGCCCAATGATCACTCAACACAGCAGGAGTGTGTGAATTGTGAGGGCTGTAAGTGTAATGATGGTGCTGGACAGCAGGGCAGCACTGTGGTTCTCTCTATTACTGACTTTAGGTGATGGGCAAGTGGGCTCTGTTGCCACAAAGAATGCAGTGCTGGTACTTTTCTGAAACTGAAAGTTGTGTGTTAAAGCTGTGAACCCGTCCGGACCGTACGGCACTGACACGGTCTCTGTGAGTGGTTCGTATCCTGGGTATCTCACCTGCAAAACATGTATTTGCAAGATTTACACTGCTGTCAAACTTGTTAATTGTGTACACATCGCACTGCCAGCCTCACACACCGGATGGAGAATTAATCTTCTCCACTCAGAGTTGAGGCCTGACAGTAGCTCCCCATAGAATTTTGACAAACAATTTAAGTCATATTTAATATACAAATAAATTATCATTTCTCAGCTTCAGAATAATGGTGGAGAGCAAACTATTAAACCTCTACAACAGGGTTTCAACAGATTTTTATTTTTTTTTATTAATTATTTTTAATGAAATATTTAGGACAATATCAGTCAAAATACCCTAGTCTTAAAATCCAGTCCTACACCAGTACCTAATCGATACAGTACACATTAATGATTCTGCATGAACAAATATTGTGTTATAAGCAAATAGAAAAAAAGATTGCTATGCTATATTTTTTTTTTGAAAGCTAGCCAAAACACGTCATCTGGAAGATTAGGCGAGGACTCGAATCATACATCACAATAGTGGAGGATTCAGATTTGTCTATCAGTTAGATCTGAAGCTTGGTGGATGTGAGAGAATACAACAACAGCTATGAACACTCCCACTAAACAGATCCTGATAAGGATCATAGCACTGCATTATATTCCAACACACAGGGCCTGAATAACAAATTATTTAGCACTAAACAATTTATAAAACATAATTTAGAGAATTGTCATTAAAACCTGTGAGATAAAAAAAAAAAGTATATTGCTAACATGACAGATTGTTAAGCAATTAAATGTCTATGTCCATGTCTGTGAGCCTGTATCAGCATTTTCTCATCTGAACATACAATAATTTTCGTATGCTCTTTTTCAAAATACAATTCCACATTAAGCCTCCGTTTGCTGTTATAATATTCTGGGCAGATGTTCCACTAGAGGTTAGAGTGTATCTGCTGAGATTCGTGCTCATTCAGCCACAAGGGTGTTAGTAAAGTCAGGTACTGATGTAGGTGAAGTGAGGAGGCCTGGGGTGCAGTCAGCGTTCACATTCATCCCAAATGTGTTCACCAGGTTTGAGATCTGAGCCCTCTTAAGATTCAAGCCTCAGACTTTTTTATAACAGTTTGGGGAAAAATCTCATATCAGAGATCAAGATCAGAAACCATCAAAAGTGTAAATGTGAAACATAAAACAAAACTACACACAGGGTATTTAAACGCAAACTAATGTACATGGAAGTGGAATCCTGTGTCAATGGCAAAACAAAATGGCAAATAATAAAAAAGGTTTGGAGACATTACATAGATGAAAACAAACACATAGCAATTATGAGACAGGGTGGAGACCATGAGTTGGCAAGTGCAAGGAGGGATCTCTGACATCAGCGTGTTTTGTAGGTACCCTTCAAATAAAGTGTTACCCAATATCCTTATATAAATAAGTAATGTTTTCAATAACGATTGATGTTTGCATTAAGCGTTGTTGTTTTTTTGTTTGTTTAATCTAAAAATAAAGTCAATAAATTGGAAAAAAATGTGTTCCCTAGTACTTTAAATTGAATTATGCTTTGCAACTATTGTACATCCAAAACATTTTCATGACATTTTACTGCTGGACCAATTAGTATTTTGGTCTCTACATCAACATGTGGCAGATTTTTAATGGAGGAAACTTGGGCTCCAACTAGTTTTGGCATTTACTGATGATCTGGCATGCACTGAAGTCCAATTTGACAATAAAGTAATTGCCTGATTCCGTTCCTTTTAGTTCTTCATAGTTGAAAACTACTCAGTCTACCTCTTATTCAACCATGCTTACTTAAAAACAAATAATTCTTCCGATCTGCCAGATCTGACCCCTTTGTTTAGAATGTGTGTGGCTTTCAGCCCAGGGCATGAATTACCCACTTTGCTTTAAGTGCTTTTCATGTCTCACTAAGCTTCATTTCCTACGGCAAGCAAAAAGAAAACAGAACCATTATCATGGTGCCTGGCCTAAAGTGAAAAGTCATTGCAACAGATTTGTCCTACATTCTGTTAAAGGAGGAAGGAAAAGATCGACATCCATTCAAATGAAGAGTTTTAACTGATAAATACATTAACCATAGGCTCCCGTGTATTCATTATGTAATGGGCATAAAGTGCTTCAGGTTCAACTCTATTATACAAAAGATCATGAGTTCCAGTCCCCATGCTACAGCACACCAACTTTTAGACCTTTAAACAAGTCATTACCCTGAGGTGTAACTAGAAGTCAAGAACATGGGTTTGAAGCCCTTTGCAATATTTTCAGAGAAAAATTTTCATGGGTTATTTACATATAATATTATGCATATAAAGCAGAGGACTTGTTCTCACCGTGATGGTGTAGTTTCCTGGCAGCAGCAGTCTGTAATACTCTCCATTTTGATTTGTCTTGAATGGACAAAGGTTTCTCCTCCCCTGTACCTCCACTGAGGCATTTTGGACTGGCGTCCCATTCAAATCAAGTACTTGACCTTTTATACCTAAAATGGAAAATACAGTATATTTAAAGAAACTCTTTTTCCAGCACTAATGTGTCAAACAAACATTGTGAAGGCTTAGATGATCCTATTAGGATAGAGGGAATTGCTTAATTATGCTAATTAACTCATTCTGGAAAACAAATTATGATAGCACAGAAATCACATAATACACCGTAGTTGGTTGATGGTTAATACTCGTAAGATAAGAACTTCAGTAAGGGGACAGTCTTGTTCCACTGGCGTAGCTTGAGTCATTACTGCTAAGGCCATTAATTTTAGTTAATGATGTAAAATGTAATCTTTCCACTTTACAAAGCTTACTTTAGAACTGGATTTGTGGAGCCAATATGGTGCCTGTGTCTAGACGCTGAGTTTAGCACAATGTTTACCAGACCGAGTTTGTCTTTCCAGACGATTGACAAAGTTGTGTGCTCCACAATATCTAATCTAGCTCTGAGCACTTCCCATGATCATTCTTCACACACTTTATTCGAATATGATATTTTAAATCGCAGAGTTGAATCTGGTTCAGAAGGTCACAAGTTCACCAAGAATCAAGAATCACCAAGTTGCCACTGCTGGGCCTTTAACCCTCACTTGGTTAATTGTAAGTAACTCTGGATAAGGGTTAGGGTTAGGGTTTGGTTGTCTGCCAAATGCCATAAAAGTAAGGTAAATGTAATGTAAACAGCACAGCTTGAAAAAAATATAATGATTCTCATAATGATTTATCTAAGCATAATCATCAGATAAAAGCAAAAGTTTAAATCTAAAATGGCTGCAGATTCTGGGAAATAGTGTTTTTTGTGGAACAAAGCCAGCTTTCTTAAGATGTTTTTTACATGGGTTGGAACAAATGATCTTGATTCACCCTACATCCGTAATTGACGTTACTAATGGCCCATTTGGCTAAATGAGCATGCATCAAAATCTAGTGTAACTGATTAGTGGAGATTATTATTACAGTAAATGGCTGTACTGTCAATGTGGAATAGGATGTTCAAAAGGAACATACCAATCTTATGGTCAGGTGTCCACAGAGTTTTAATAAAATAGTGTAATTTAATTTTGACTTATTAACTTATATACTGTATAAAAGACGCATTTACGCAAAAAAAAAGTCAGCATTCAAGTTCATCCCAAAGATTTTCAGTTGGGTTGAGGTCAGTGCTCTGTGCAGGCCATTTGGGTTCTACTTCAACCTTAAATGCAATGTTATTTATGTAATTCTAGAACAAGTTTTTTTGCCTCTTAGGCCTCTTGATTCCAGTGAAAGGAATTATAACAAAACAAAATTCAAAGACGTCCTAAACAATGGTGTGCTTCCAAATTTGGGGCAACAATAATGTATGAGAAAGAGATGGACGTGATGGACAATTGTCCAAATACTTTTAGCTTTTAGTGTGTCAATTTCTGAACAAAGGTTCCTCACTCTTTATATAGGTCAGTTAGTGTGATATTGACACATAATATGAAACTTGTTAACAAAATATTCAGTTCACACAAGGATTAATCTTGGTTTTCACATATCCTTGAATAATAACACTGGCTCATGTGGTAAATTAAATAACTCATCAGAGGACTTCTACAGGTGTAATGTTACTGATGCTCTTGTGACAGCTGTTGTGGCATTATATGCATTACACCAATAGCTAAGAGATTGGATGTGTGTTAAGTTCACCAGCTCATCTTACAGGTGTGACAAATAGGTGGAAACAATTAGATCATGTTGAAACATTGGCTTTGTCATGACATCCATGAGGACAGGTCACAAATACAATGTGGGTGCAAAGTGTTGTCTGTGTTTAGTGTTTTTCTGGGTGTGTTCAGTACCCAAATGAACTTGTTGCATGTAGGCCAGCAGTGCGGGCTTGTTTGCGTCCCACAGACCTGGCAGGTCACTTTCTGGAGGGAATTTACAGCAGGAGAGCTCAAGAGTGAGCTCTAAACACTGAGCCCAAACATAATTGTAATCCTGCATCCCACCTGAGAGAAACAGAGAAGAAAAGCATGCATATATTGTATCAATTTCATTATCAGACTCTGTGCACAAAATGGTTGACCATACTTAAAAGAGTGCAAAACAGGAAACAATTAGCTTCAAATAGCCTAGCTATTTGGGGTAGCATACTGTAATTTGTTACTAATTTAACCAATTTAGCAAAACAGAGTACAGTACAGACTAAATACAGTACATCTACAGTAACATAGTACATAAACTTTACAGTAAATATGTATCTGGCATCAGGCGCATGGATGAGCATCGGTGCAAATACATGGAGGGTGGAGCATATGCTGCTCCAAAACTAAATATTTGTATTTTTTTTCTCATATTGGTAACATCATAAGATCGAAAAATCGAACCATCATAACTTGGGGACCATCTGTTTATCATTTGCAAAAAAGTTGTCGTGAAACAGCTTATACTATATAAGTGTTGGGGTATGCTAAAATATAAAGAGACCGATTTTAATATAATTCTGTTTTCACGCCATTAAAAATGTCCAAAAAGTACCTTCTAATGGATACCAGCTGTAGCCGTTGGTGATGCCGTCGGTGAAATCCTTGGAATCATAGCACTTGTTTGCCTTTTGCATGCTTGCATGGTTAACTGAGTAAGTCTTGGCCAGGTGGACAAACACATCATTATCTGGAGTAATGCTGGAGTCCCCCTGCAGCTCACTGCCTGGATAGGTCATTCAGAGTGTATCACTTCACAACATCTCAAAACAGAAAAAATGGTTTAACAGAAAACAGAATGCATACTCAGGGCTATAGCAAATAACTATAACACAAAACACACACACACACACATATATATATATATATATATATATATATATATATATATATATATATATATATATATATATATATATATATATATATATAAAATTTAAATTTTAGGTTTGTATATTGTCAATCTTTTGAGATTTTTCTGGACATTCCTGTTTTTGACAACTTAAAGATTTACCTTTAGCTATTACAAAATTGTGACAATGGAGACTTAGTCCAAGACTGCTAAAGTTCTGTCCTCATAGATCTTCACTATATCAATGATGATAATTAGTTTATATATGTTAAGGTGATTGTTCTTAGAACATACTAGAAAAAGTGACTTAATATGAACTTAGCATACAAATACCGGTATGCTACTAGTTTGTGCCATCCTGTTATTAAAAAACAAATGAATCAATCATTTATTGATCATAATTTTGACCAATCCGGATGGATCATTTAACAGAGCGATGTAAAGAATGCCCCCTGTACATTACTAACCTCCGTTGCTGCTGTCATAGGGGTAGCTGGCCACCACTGCTCCTCCATGGAGGTTTGCGGAGAGAACAAACATCTCTGTCTTCAACCACTTAATCACAGAATCCACCTCCTTTTCTCTCACCTGCTCAACATCACTCAAGAACGCATCTGGAAAGTTCCGGTTCAGGTCCACGCCGTTTTTATTAAGCCTGCAAATGCATAGCAGTCAGGAAATTCATTAGCATAATGCTGCATAATGTTTCATGCACATTTCTGTTTCACATTCTTGTTGAAGACAGTGGCTGACCAAGTCTCTTTCGACTCGGAGGCATATGCACGGGTCAAGCGTCTATTACGGAAGACATTTAGTGAGACATAATGGCACATGGTTGCAATTGCAGACAAAAATATTGAAAACGTTACACCCTGAACTATCAGCGCTGTGTCTATCTGTAGGCTCTATTCACGTATAGCATCTGAATACATCTGATTTTATAAAAACAACAGCATTTAACAATGTGTTGAAGGAGTGTACTTGTGTTGAATTATCCTATTAATGCAACTGAGCAGTCTAGGATCAAGAGCCTTGTTTAGGGGCCCAGCAGTGGCAGCTTCTTCATTTTCCAATCAGAAGTCCAATGCCTTAATCACTGGGCTACAGTACCACTTACCAAATGCAATATATTTTTTTAACCAAAAACCCTCGGGCATTTTTGAATCATTGTATGTTGCGTGAGGATGAAATCAAAACCAGGCAACCCAGTTCTCATAAACACCAGGATTATAGTTCTGTTCCAGCTCCAAAAATCTAGTGCGAGTAATCAAGAGCTTTAAAGGGTTAAATCCCTGGTTTAGAAATATAGAGACTTTTAGCTCTAGTAAGTCACACCTTCAAACAAAATTATATATATTTACACCAATGGCTTTGACTCAGCTGACTCATGTGCAACTGATTAGGTGTTTACTGCAGTGCTGTGATGGGCACAGTGAGGTAATCCTTCCTAAATCTTCCCACTAAGCTTCGCAAGCAGCTCTGTTTAAAAGTGCTATGCTGGGGGATTCCTAAAATACATTGTAATGTAATGCGTTGCTATTCAGCTGTCACTGTTGTGAGTCCAGCTGCTAAAGTTCAATTCATTCAAGATACTTAGTGATAAGGCATGGTTAATGAAGCATGTACAAAAAGTGTAATAAGAAAAATGTACATACACAAAGTTTTTTAAAAAGTACTAAATTCCTAAGGGGGCCTGAGTTTGTTAAAAAATAAATGCAAGAAATGTGGGACATTTTAGTATTCCTGTATTTATTTATTTATTTGTTCTTTTTTATTTTTTTTTCAACAGTCTGTTATCATACACAGAATTGAGTTTATTCTGCAGAAGCCAAAAGAAAAATATCCGGTTAGTAAATAAGAATAATAAGAAAGTATTATTAACCTAATTCAAAAAGGCTGAGCGGCGTCATTTTTAATATACCCGTGTAATTATTTTCATTCTTACGATGATGTATGTACAAAAACATTTCTACAGTCATTTTTCCATTTGTGAATGTGGTGTTTGAAAGCTTTATAAACAAGACAAGAAGCAGATGCCTCTAAAATAACATTCTCTAAGAACTTTCTGGATCCAAGCCTTTGAAGAAAGAATCACAATTTGTTTTGTTTTGTTTTTTTGCAAAAAAAATTGGTTGGTTTCAGTTTGTACTCTAAAATGCATCTCTAAAATTAAGTTCATATGTATTTCTTTTTTATTAACCTTCAGGCTAGGATTACATTACAATAGACATATTGCACATGGAAAAAAAACAATACAACTTCAATCAATAATCAAACTGCTGATAGTTGTGGTTTGTTTACTGCTTAACTTGTGCATATTGATTCTTGCATATAGAGTGCCTATAGAAGAGCACCTTGAAATATTGAACTTCTTCAGCTTAAAACATTTTTCTACAACTTCAAACTAACGAAAGAAAAATCAAAAAATGTAAAACTAAAATAACAATTCTGTGTTGAGCAGCTATTCAAGTCCATCCACAGATTTTTTTCTATTGGATTTAGGTCATTTAAGCCATTGCACTGTTCTGTTGGCGTTATGTTTAGGCTCACTGTTGTGTTGGAATATGAATGCCTATCATTAGTTGTCTAGAAGAGGGATTTAGGTTTTCCTCAAGTATTGGGATGTACCTGGCAGCAACCATTTATTTAAATCCTGACCAAAAACCAAGTCCCCGCTAAAGAAAAATACCCTTCACAACATAATACTGCCACCGTCAAGCTTCACAGTAGGAATGGTGTGTTCTGGGTAGTGTGCTGTGCTTTATTTTCAACAAATATAGCACTTGGAGTTTAGTCTAAAAGGGTCAATTTTGGTCTCTTCAGACAATAGCACCTTTTGCCAGATGACATCAGAGTCTCCAGGTGTGATTGCATAACTCATACAAGACGTGTAAGTGTGGCACTTTTCAGGAAAGGTTTCCTTCTTGCCACACTACCATTGTGTAAAACTTGTGAGATAGCGATCCTAGCCATAAAGCCTTGAAAGTCTTGGTAGTTTCTCTGATCAATGTCCTCCTGCCTCAGTCATATAATTTGTCTGAACAGTCTGAACAATCTGAACAGTATTCAAAGAGATAGTTAAAGCCTTCAATATCTTTTTTTGTAGCCTTTCAATAACTTTATCCCAGAGGCCTTTTGAAAGCACTTTCTCAGTCATGGTGGATTCTTTGCAGTGCCATGCACTGCTAACAGTGGAATCTTCAAGTAACAGCTGGTTTTATTTCGTAATCAAAAGTACCAAAACCACTACAATTGAAGTCAGGTGGGGCAATTAGCCTGGTGTTTGCTCACAAGGTTGATTGGATGCACATGAGCAACTTGATTAAAGTGTAATCTATGGGGCTGATCACTTAAACAAACCAGGTATTTCACGGAGACATTTTTTTATAATCCTCCAGAATGTTTTTAAATGTTTTAAAAGCAGTGGCACCAGAGTAATTAGAAAAGGAAATTCTGACAGGACAGACTGGGACACTTTGTATGTGAATGGAACTAAATTAGTGAGGATGTGAGTGTGTTTTGGTTGTGGCTATTTTAGACCAGTGTTTGGTCCAGCTGTTCTTCTATCAAATTATAGTACTTCCACCGGAGCACTCAGATTTACTGTGTCATAAACTGACCAATAGTGTGTGTGTGTGTGTGTGTGTGTGTGTGTGCGTGTGTGTGCGTGTGTGTGCGTGTGTGTGCGTGTGTGTGTGTGTGTGTGTGTGTGTGTGTGTGTGTGTGTGTGTGTGTGTGCATGTGCACCCGCCTTTTAAGAACAAAAAGTCCTTTGGTGTTATTTTAAGGCATGCCTATAGGCCTAAATCTTCCCTCCTTTTCTAAATCTGCCAGGAAGCAGTTTATTGCACTATTTTTAATCTACTCCGTGAATAATATCAAAAACGCAAATGCCTTGTTGATGCCAGAGGTCAGAGGAGAATGGCCAGACTGGTTTAAGCTGATAGAAAGGCAACAGTAGCAGAAGACCACATCGGGTGCCACTTTTGACAGCTAAGAACAGGAAACTGAGGCTACAATTCGCACAGGCTCACCAAAATTGGACAATAGAAGATTGGATAAACGTTGCCTGGTCTGATGAGTCTGCGACATTCGGATGGTAGAGTCAGAATTTGGCATCAACAACATGAAAGCATGGATTCATCCTGCCTTGTATCAACGGTTCAGGCTGGTGGTGGTGGTGTAATGGTGTGGGGGATATTTTCTTGGCACACTTTGGGCCCAATAGTACCAATTGAGCATCGTGTCAACGCCACAGCCTACCTGAGTATTGTTGCTGACCGTGTCCATCCCACTATGACCACAGTGTACCCATCTTCGGATAGCTACTTTCAGTACGATAACGCGCCATGTCATAAAGTGCAAATCATCTCAGACTGGTTTCTTGAACATGACAATGAGTTCACTGTATTCAAATGGCCTCCACAGTCACCAGATCTCAATCCAATAAAGTACCTAATGAAGTTGTCGGTGAGAGTAATTTGACTCAAAGCTAATAAGAACTGAGAAACAGGCTAAAAGAGCTTGGTTTCAGAACTCTTATAGATATAAAGTGCTTTTCATAGCACTAGTTGTACAGTGTATAGTGTTAGGGTTAAGAGTTAGGGTTCCTCTTTTCAGTCAAAATGACCTAATGGAAAGTCTCAACATATCTAGCACTTTGGCCTTATCTAAATCAGTTTATAATGAATGCAGTTTTGCAATGTAGATGTGGCATCGTCTTTTGTTATATAAAGTAGTACATTTTTGAGTGTTGCTTGTATGTAGCAGTATGAGTATAAATCGTTGCGTAAAAATAGAGCAATAGGATAACTATAATTATTTTATTACATATGATAGCCAGTACTTTTTGAACTATTTCAACTACTGAATCTTTCAATTGTCTTTAAACCAGGGCTGTGTGATATTTCAATACATATTATAGAATATATGATGGATATTTTCCTATATCAGTATTTCTCCATAATATTAATGTCACAAAAGTCCAATGTTCTTCACCAAGGACAGAGCTTGGAGCTACTAGTGATGTGCTATAACAAAAACTAAAATAGACAAGACACAGTGAAATTTCTTGCAACAATCCAACCTAGAACAGGCATATGCTCCACTAAAACATTAGGAACCAAAAACTAAAAAGGTTCTTTTGTCATCTGTATGTACTATAGCTAGTAACAGCCATTTGTAAGGTAAAATGGGCCGCACATCAGTCAGAAATGCACAAGTTAATTTGTATTGAAAATGTTTACATCAATTTTAGAGAAAACAAAGAATTATTCTAACAATGTAATAATGGACTCATTGCCTGATAATTCATTTATTCAGTCATTCACTCCATCATGCAAGATTTGCTAAATAAAATGACATCTTCAATACCAAAGAAGTTGGGATACAAAATGTAATTAAAAACAGAATTAAATAATTAGCAAATCCCATAAAACCATATTTTATTCACAATTGAACATAGAAACCATATCACATGTTATGAAATATCTTTCAATGATATTATTTATTGTAGATGATGCAATATTTAAAGACTTCACAATTTAATGGTGAGGAACGTCTCTAGGTTACGTATGTAACCCTAGTTCCTTGAGGGAACGAGACGCTGCATCGGAACGCTTTGGGAACGCGACTGCATTGTCCATGTTCTGAGAAATTAGTCTAATCAGACAAAATTAAAGACAGGCTGTCACCGGCGGGGTGACATCATGACCAGGGAGTATAAAAGGCACCTGGAGAGAAGACTGCTTCAGCTTCTGTAACCGTGAAAAAAGCACTTAAGTGAACTAGGGTTACATACGTAACCTAGAGACATTCCCTTTCAGGAACTTGAGCTGCGTCGGAACGCTTTGGGAACGAGAGACCAATAACAACAAACCGTCCGGTCCCTGACTAGTGTGAATGAGCACAACTGAGTCGAAGGACAGAGGTCAAGGTTGTAAAACCTGATAAAGGTGAGCGTCACAGAGGTCTTGGAGGGACACTCCAGAGGACCAAGCCTTAGAGGTTGCCACAATCTTAGTCGAGTAAACTCTGACCCCGAATGGAGCGGGGAGACCAGAGGACCCATAAGCAGACGTGATAGCGTCAATAACCCTAGCGTCCTAATAACCCGCTGAGCGTCTGATTATGAGCAGGAAGGCCTCTCCTCGAAGGGCCATAGCAGATGAAAAGTTGTTCTGTCTTTCTCCAGGGACTGGTACAGTGTACATAACAGTTCAGTGCTCGGACTGGGCACAGCCGGTTCAACCTTTACTGGTCTGGGGTCAGGAATGAGGAGGGTTGAATGCCTGGAGCCTGACAGGTCATGGGACAACCGAGGGCACCTTGGGGACGTAACCCCCTCTAAAGTGCAGGAAGGCACTGGTCATGCCTGGAGTAAACTCTAGGAAAGAGGGGGCCACAGAGAGGGCATGTAAATAGCATACTCTCCTCAGAGAGCAGACGGCCAGCAAGAAAGCGGTCTTGATGGACAAGTGCCTCCACAAAGTCTCGGCCAAAGGGGGACTCAGATAAAGCCTCCAACACTACGGCCAGGTCCCAACCAAGCACTCTGGGATGCGCCCAATCTCAACCTCCGGGTGCCGCGGAGAAAACTCGTTAGGAGTGGGTCTCTGCCCAGTGAATGCCCGGACACGGGGGCATGATAAGCCGAAATGGCGGATGCATAGACTTTTGCCATGGCTTGCTCATCAGGGATAAATGCACACCATTCACCTTGACTGTTGATTTCTGTAAAGCTGCTTTAAGACAATGTCTGTTGTGAAAACCGCTATATAAATGAACTTGACTTGACTTGACTTGACTTTAATGGTGGACGGAGCCAACAGAAACTCCATCTGCTCCAGCTCCAGTTGGTGCCAAGAGATCCATGCAGTGAACAGACGCCATCTCCCAGGATACAACCTCCTCGTGGAGGGAGCTCTGGATTGGAGAATGGTCTCTACCACCTCGTTGGAGAGACCTAAGCTTCTGAGCTGTGCCCCTTCAGGGGCCACAGCCACAGCTTCCACAACTTGGGGCGGGGGTAAGGAATTTCTCCTCAGAGGAATTTCCCATGGAGGCTGTTCAAGGAGAGCCACCAGGTCCATGAACTACGGACGCCACCGAAGGGCTAACAGGAGGAGACAGACTCCGTCCCGGTAAATTCTCTCCAGAACTCCCGGAAACAGCGCGACGGGGGGAAAAGCGTAAAAACGCAGCGGGGCCACAGTTGCGCCATAGCATATAGTCCCAACGGGGCTGGTGAATATAGGGAGAACCGTAGGGGACAGTGCGATGTCTCCAAAGACGCGAACAGGTCTACCTGGGCTGTCCCGAATTTCTCCCAAATCTGCTCCACCACGTAAGGGTGGAGGCACCACTACACAGGCTTGGACCCTTGTCTCGACAGGGTGTCTGCTGCTTCATTCAAGCGGCCCAGAATAGAAGCTGCTCAGAAGTAGAGGAGCTTTCCCTGGGCCACAGGAGGATCTGAGCGGACCAACACGTGATTGCCTCTGAGGTCCGGGAGGAAGTGCTTCAAAGCCAGAAGCAAGGCCAGCATTTCTAGGCAATTGATGTGCCACCTCAGATGGACACTGTCCCATAGAACCATAGGCCACTCATGACCATTCCACATCCCGTGAGGGACGCATCCGTCATTAGCACAATGCGATGACTGGGAACTCCTAACACGGGGCCTTGAAGTAGGAACCCGGGATCTCTCCACGCAGCTAAGGCACGTAGGCATCGGTGTGTGACCTTGATCGTGCGGAGGGGATTGCCCTTCCAAAAGAACCCCCGAGCTCTGAGCTACCACTGAAGGGGTCTCATGTACAGGAGGCCAAGTGGAATGACACTGGACGCTGCTGCCATGAGACCAAGCAATCTCTGGAACTGCTTGACAGTGAGTGACTGCCATTCTCTGACCTTCCTGACCGCCGTGAGGATGGACGCTATGCGTGCAGGGGAAAGCTGCGCGCATAGTCGCCGAATCCCAAATGACGCCGAGATAGGTGGTTCTCTCTGACGGAGAAAGCACACTCTTCCCAGTATTTACCCCAGCTTCTTCATGTGAGCCAGAACGACATCTCGATGCTGGACCGCTAACTGCTCTGATTGAGCTAATATCAACCAATCGTCGATATAATTGAGGACACGGATGCCCTAAAGTCTTAGGGGAGCCAGAGCCGCATCGACACACTTCATGAAGGTGCGGGGCAAGCCCCGACGCGGAGGCTGTGACGCCGGGAGTAAAAAAACGCTCATCGAGCTTGCCCGAGGGAGGGGCTTTATGCTCACCGGACCTTTTTTTGCCCCTGTCCCATCAAATTTAATATTACCTATTTTTCACTTAAAATTGTACATTTCCCCACATTCATACATTTGATGTTTTTTATGTTTCTATTGAGGTTTATTTGCAAACCAATGCTTTCTGTTTTTATTAAAATTTTACACAACATTTCAACTTCTTAATGAGATTAGCTTGTAGTGGAAAAAAATGTTTTAAATAAAATACATTTTGCAAAGAATTTTTTTTTTTTTGTATTCCCAGAGGCATGTACAGTACACAAGGAAATAAATATGCTAAATTTAAATGTTTTATTTTAATTGCTAAAACTGATGCACATTGTTTGTTGGAAGGTAAAAGTCAGGGAAACCTACTAAAAGCAGATGTGGGTGATTTGCTTGGTATATAACTAATGTCTTATGTTGTTGTGCCAGCTTTCACAGGAAGTTCACAGCGAGAGTTAAGGGAAGGTAAGAAACCATAACATAAAAAAAATACTAGAAGAAAAACACACCAGGACTGCACTACATTACACACGGCCACTCTCTGTTATTTTGTCTTTTTATTCTCTCAATTCCATCCTGCTACTTCTGCTTTAAGTATAAAGGTTTTCTTTTTTTTTTTCTTTTTTTTTCTCTCTTCGTCGGCTTCACAATGTTTGAAAAATCATTTTGAGAAAGGAGCAAATTTTTGTACAAAAAGTTTAGCTTTCAATGATGTAAAGACAGTGCATTTTCTTTCATGTTTTAATCCCTTGGTGCCTGCAAGTTCATCTCTCAGTGCCAGTCCTGCTTACCAAAAGTGACACACTGGGCTTTTGGATTTCATGTCCAGCTCCAAACACAGTGATCCTGTTTCTACCCTTTTCTAACCATTTGTTTGATTCCTGAAGGATCCTAAAATATATCCTGAAGGATATTTTGTATGGAACCAGCATGACTTACAAGTGGAATTCATGGCATCTTATGCCAACTGCCACAGGGTGAATAAACATGGGTATTCAGAATCTATAAATGAAAAAGATGGCTGTATGCATCATTCTGCTCAGTGGATGCAAGGAAGGCAATCCATCACACCACCAATACTATAGAGCTGCTCTGGTCTTTGAATTAGATGACAGAAACATTCAATAGGTGTGTATATATATATATATATATATATATATATATATATATATATATATATATATATATATATATATTGATAGATTATCATCAGCATTAACTTCTTCTACAGTTTTAAATATAGAATACATATTTATTATATATATATATATATATATATATATATATATATATATATATATATATATATATATATATATATATATATAAAGGACCACTGCAGCACATCTGTTATAATATATTAGACTACTTTTAGATGTTTATTTCTATATTTGCCATCCTCCAACTCATCATCTCTCCGTTTGTAACAGCTCACAGCAAAGAAAAAATTTAATTATTTTCCAGCCGTGATTTTTTTGTTTTCCAGACTCTGAGGCAATTGCTTGCATCTGAAAGTGGTGATCTAATCACTTCTGAAAAACTTGCACTAGACACAGAGACTTCAGAGACATGATCCACATGCTGGTAATCTGCACAAACACATAATTCAGCTCTGAATATAAGATTTTTTTTTGTAACCAGCACTCAATATAATTTTATAAGCAATTAATTAAAGTTTCTTTTAATAAAAAAAATAGTTTCATTATGGTGTCATTACTGTAATAATTATAATTGCTAGGGTTTATTTCATTTTTTTATTATAATTGTTTATTATAAATCTGTTTTTGCTTTTATTCCAAAGATGGGATGCAGTTCAGCTTTCATGATGAATTCTTTTCCAAGATGTTAACAGTCACTCCTTGCTAAGAGTAACTTCGCCCAAATGTTTGCTCTTTCAACCGTTTAGTTTATGCACTTTCTGAAAAACATCTCTGCTAATTATCCATCAGCTCCTCTCTGTATTATCACATCAGCACATCTGTGTTTAGACTGTTGCTGGGTCACGCTCATCATTATTGCCCTAAAGGTTTTCCTTACAATAATTCGTTTTTCCTATAGTTTAGAAGGTCTACTGATGATTGTTTTGAAAACCATTGTTCCAATCCCCAGTCGTTTTCCTGTTGTGTGCTATTTTGCTGGAGTTTTGTTATTTTAAAGTCATGCACATTAAGGAGAATACTGAATGCATACAACCACCAAACCCTCGTCTAGAATCCATCATGCAGTGCGTTGTGCATAAAAAAATAAATAAATGGGTCAAAGGTATAAATAGAAAATAAGCGCAAATTCTCTTTTTCTCACCTGCCGGGTGAATACATGCAGTCCCGTCCTGATGACTCAAAGCCATCTGGGTTCATTGAAGGCAGGATGTGTATACGAGTGGCATTCATCAACTTCGTTACAAAAGGGTCGCTCATATAGTTGTGGGTCAGATAATCGATCAGCTGCAGCAGCAAGACTCGCCCCACCACCTACACACATACAAAGATGTACAGATGGAGACAAAAACCTGCAGTTTGGGGTGCATTATACAGCAAAATTCTGTATAGTTCGCTACTATTGTCTACCATTTCCAATTATATCTATTGTAAAACAGATATTTCGCAGCAATGTAATAATCTATTTGAGATAGATCAAGATGGATAAGTTTTATACTACAGCCAAGAGGTAATCATTAGTCATGTATTTATTTTAAAAACAACAGTAACAATTCTGTATGTTTGTAATTTTCTGTTTGCTAGGTAATGCTGTAAAGTAATGATCGCGTTTCAGTCATCTGAATCCCTGAACTGCCCCCGGCTATATAATGCTATATTGTGCTCAGAGTCTTCTACTGAAAGGGGAAAATATTAATTTGTATCATCCATCAAAAATTTGATTGCAACTCAAAACGTATAATGAATCCTGCCCTTGAAAGAACAGGTCTCTTAGATAAAACCACATCCCTGGACCACATTTTTTGTACTTAACACATGAGAATAATTTTTTTGTTGTTGTTGTTCTTGCAATGCCTCACCTATTGTCTGGGCATCTACCAATCCAATGACATCTATACCCCAGGAGAAGGGAGAGACACATGTTTCCACTGAAAATCCAGTCTCTACATTATTTAAGAATTTGGCAACCGCTCTTCTGAGAAACTGGAGACAGATTACTTTTTTGCAGTCCTTCCCAAGAATTATGCAAACCAATTACATGATGAGGGTAATGAAGAGCTTCTGGCTGCAGTGAAGTAGAAAATGGTACTTCAGTTGAAACTGATCCTCTTTAGGGTCAGAACGTTAACACTAATGAAAACTGATTGCTCCTACATCAGATAACGTGTTTTTATAGCCAGGGGACATGAACCTGTTTCTGTGTCATGACTGGATGATCTTTTTTTTTTTTATTAAGTTTGAAAACTTAAGAGACATCATTCTAGAGCAAGCCACACACACAGAGACACACACAGAAGCACACACCCTCTGCATGTAGTAATGACTGCCCTTACACCCAACTACGTGTTTGTGTGTCTGCATTCATGTGTCTCAGCGGTTCCCGTCCACATGATTACTGTTATTGTTTCCTTGCAGTAACACCCAATAGCTGCTCTTACTAATCACACTGCAATCAGACACACCTGCTGTGTAAGTCAGTACGTCTCACAATGACGATCACGCACACCGTGGAGAGATGCACGCGCATAAAAAAAAAAACAATTACTAATTAAAAAACACGAAAGAGAGAAAAGGAAGGGAAGACAAAAATAGACAGATGGGAAACAAGGAAAAACAGATAACGCTAGGACAATAAACAACAGGGCAATAAGACAAGGCAAAGGAAAAAGTGATAGAGAGATAGATAAAAAAAAACATGGAAAAGAAGGTTGAGCCTTCTATTTAAAAAAAAAAAAAAAAACTTTGAACAATACAGTATGTGCAAGTTGTGTCTACTTTAAACTAACACATTACAACTTCCTGATCGCCAGGTTCTCTTCTGAAACCCAACCCTTATCATCAAAGACATTAAGAAACATAAACATCCCTGATGGCTGTCTCCTGCCTGCAGGTGCTTTGTTTCAGCAATAGAGACTGTTTATACTGCTTCAAAGGCACACTAGACACGCCTTCACTGAAGTCTAACCTCACTGTGATACCAAGTTCACCTGTTATCAACTGTTTTTGGCGACATAGTTTCCTAAATCTGATGAAAAGAGATTAGAAAAGAAAAATGTCTTTATAAACTTCAGTCTGTTACTGCATTTACAGCATTTAGCAGACACTCTTTTCCAGAGCGACTTACAACTAAGCAGTTGAGGATTAAGAGCCTTGCTCAAGGGCCCAGCAGTAGCAGCTTGATAGTGCTGGGATTTGAACCTATGACCTTCCAATTCAGAGTCCAATGCCTTAACCACTGAGCTAAAACCTTCCGAACTACATGGTTCCCATATTAAACTTGCCTAGAATTTTGTCCTCATTAAGTTTTGTGTATGTCTTATAAGTGTACTCTTGTAAGTAAATATGGATGTAGTGCTTGTGCACTGTGTATTAAAGTCTTTTTAGCAGATATGTAATGTAAAATTTGTGTGAGTGTGGGAGTCTGAAGACTTAATGATATTGTGGGAAAATGCAATTTTTCTAACCCAAGTTTAATAGAATTGTACAAAATCTGCAGTTTCGGGTGTTGAACATGCGGCTGGTGTCTGTGATTGGCGTAAGGGTTATCGGCATTAGGTTTAAGGTTTAAGGTTTCTGAGGTTTGTTTTAGAGATTAGTGTACTGAGATTATGGTTTTGGTTACCGAAAATTTGGGTTAATCCTAGGGTTAGCGGTTCTGAGGTTAAGGTTGCATCTGGTGCATAATGTTGCATATACAGGTAGTCCCAGTCTTATCAAATATCGTAAGTCGAGACATGGCCTAGCCTACCTAGGAACCATCTTGAAAAATGGTGACCAGTTTGGGGTAAAGAAATTAACAAATTACATTACATAATTTAGCAAAACAGAGCAATGTATAGTACCATAATGTACAGTGCCTTGCGAAAGTATTCGGCCCCCTTGAACTTTGCGACCTTTTGCCACATTTTAGGCTTCAAACATAAAGATATGAAACTGTAATTTTTTTGTGAAGAATCAACAACAAGTGGGACACAATCATGAAGTGGAACGAAATGTATTGGATATTTCAAACTTTTTTAACAAATAAAAAACTGAAATATTGGGCGTGCAAAATTATTCAGCCCCCTTAAGTTAATACTTTGTAGCGCCACCTTTTGCTGCGATTACAGCTGTAAGTCACTTGGGGTATGTCTCTATCAGTTTTGCACATCGAGAGACTGAAATTTTTGCCCATTCCTCGTTGCAAAACAGCTCGAACTCAGTGAGGTTGGATGGAGAGCATTTGTGAACAGCAGTTTTCAGTTCTTTCCACAGATTCTCGATTGGATTCAGGTATTATAGACTTTGATTGGCCATTCTAACACCTAGATATGTTTATTTGTGAACCATTCTATTGTAGATTTTGCTTTATGTTTAGGTTAATTGTTTTGTTGGAAGACAAATCTCCGTCCCAGTCTCAGGTCTTTTGCAGACTCCATCAGGTTTACTTCCAGAATTGTCCTGTATTTGGCTCCATCCATCTTCCCATCAATTTTAACCATCTTTCCTGTCCCTGCTGAAGAAAAGCAGCCCCAAACCATGATGCTGCCACCACCATGTTTGACAGTGGTGATGGTGTGTTCAGGGTGATGAGCTGTGTTGCTTTTACGCCAAACTTAACGTTTTGCATTGTTGCCAAAAAGTTAGATTTTGGTTTCATCTGACCAGAGCACCTTCTTCCACATGTTTGGTGTGTCTCCCAGGTGGCTTGTGGCAAACTTTAAACGACACTTTTTATGGATATCTTTTAAGGAATGGCTTTCTTCTTGCCACTCTTCCATAAAGGCCAGATTTGTGCAGTTTACGACTGATTGTTGTCCTATGGACAGAGTCTCCCACCTCAGCTGTAGATCTCTGCAGTTCATCCAGAGTGATCATGGGCCTCCCCCTCTTCTCCTTGTATGAGCTGAAAGTTTAGAGGGACGGCCAGGTCTTGGTAGATTTGCAGTGGTCTGATACTCCTTCCATTTCAATATTATCGCTTGCACAGTGCTTCTTGGGATGTTTAAAGCTTGGGAAATCTTTTTGTATCCAAATCCGGCTTTAAACTTCTCCACAACAGTATCTCGGACCTGCCTGGTGTGTTCCTTGTTCTTCATGATGCTCTCTGCGCTTTAAACAGACCTCTGAGACTATCACAGTGCAGGTGCATTTATACGGAGACTTGATTACACACAGGTGGATTCTATTTATCATCATTAGTCATTTAGGTCAACATTGGAACATTCAGAGATCCTCACTGAACTTCTGGAGAGTTTGCT
Organism: Silurus aristotelis; assembly: GCF_946808225.1. Classification (NCBI taxonomy): domain Eukaryota; kingdom Metazoa; phylum Chordata; class Actinopteri; order Siluriformes; family Siluridae; genus Silurus; species Silurus aristotelis. The sequence goes on from NC_139597.1 coordinate 13,128,932, forward strand.
GCACTGAAAGTTAAGGGGCTGAATAATGTTGCACGCCCAATTTTCCAGTTTTTTATTTGTTAAAAAAGTTTGGAATATCCAATAAATTTTGTTCCACTTCATGATTGTGTCCCACTTGTTGTTGATTCTTCACAAAAAATTACAGTTTCATATCTTAATGTTTGAAGCCTGAAATGTGGCAAAAGTTCGCAAAGTTCAAGGGGGCCGAATACTTTTGCAAGGCACTGTATAAACATTACACTATATATCTATATGTATATGTATGTGCCAGCAGGTGTGTGGGCGAGAGCCAGTTCACAAGTGGAGGGCGAAACTGGATGAAACGAGCAGTAAGAAACACCTGTAGCTGATGAGACTGATCAGCATGCTCCGCTTGAGAGAAAAGGAGAAAAAGGTGAGAGACAAGAGCTTAAATTGGGCTTTGAAACACAAAAAACACAGAGAAAACATACAGTCGTACACGAGACAACAGAAATCTGTCGACCACTGGTGACATCCAAACGTATCCTAGAAGAGTTCCAACGTATCATACTGCATATACACAACTACATTTGTCTAAAAAATTTGTTAATTTAAAATTTTTGTCATATTGCTATCTAAAGATCGAACAATCGTAAGTCAAACCATCATAACTATGAAACTACCTGTATTCTCGAAAAGATATAGATAGATAGACAGTCACCCCACACATCTCAAAAAAATATATAAGTCTTCTTGAGTTTAAAGTTTAGGCTTATTAAAGTTACGTTATGGTTAGGGATCGGCACAAAAAATGAGCACCCAAAATTTATGCATAGAAACATTTCGGTACTTACTAATTTTGGATAAAAAATTTAATTACCTTTGCTCTTGAGTGTCATTAAAAAAATCATTAAGAATGATAAGAAATTATCATTTAGAAAAAACAATAAAAATAACATCCAAGTCTGACTTTGCCCTGAATGCCCAGAGATCAAATTGAGTCTGTCTATACTTTGTTAAAGTTGATACAAACAGTTCCCTGTGAAATAAATGCATTAACCTCGTTACTCTCATGTCAAACTCGATGAAGTTTTCTTTATAGAAAACTGTTTCTGACTATTTAAAGAGCAGCAGTGCTTGGACACAATACTGTTCCAGCAGCTAACAACTAAACTACCATTTATTACATTATAGTAATATTTATATAATTTGGTAGCACTTACTGCTTTATAACCAGCAGTATTCACAAGAGTGCATGTTCTGTTTTGATATCTAAAATCAATATTTTTATATTTTTTCATATATCCAAGCCCTAGTAAGGTGCTATGATTAGAGTAGAGTATAGCAAGTATATCATACCTTTATACAGAATATAAGCCAATAGAAAAATTTTACCCACAATAACAGGAAATACATGATTGTGTGTGGGTGGCTTTTTCAGGTGCTGGAAGCTGGCAGGCTGAAATCAGATTAAAGTGTCATTTGAGACATTTACAGCTTTGCAAAGAGGTTCACCTTGCTACTACCATGCTGAAACCTCATTTGATATGTCTATTTCTGTTCTGTGACTTTATCCTTTTCAATCAGTGTGAGCTATCTAAAGCAGACTGGCTCTGTTATATTGTCAAGATAAGCTCAAATGCCTACACCAGCTGCACTGCGCTACACCAAAACCGCAGGGTTTATTTACTTTGTGGTTCTTCGTGTTAAGATACTCTCAGTCAGCACTATTTTACAACAGTTTTACCTCATTGCTATTGTAATAAAAAAGTGTGTAGCTCTGCTGTACTAAAGCTCCAAGCTAAAGATCTGCTTTAGAAAATACACCAAAATGACACAGAGGATTTAACTGTTCAGACATTTGTTTTCTTTATTATTCTACCTACAATAGATTTACACTCATAGATTTGTTATTTTACATAGGAACAAAAGTATGTATTAATAAGCGTCCACAAAGATATGTTTAAAAACCAAAACTGATAGGAAGACTACATTAAGTGGAACAAGTACATTACAGTATATGAACACCTGAATATAAGATTTGTATGTGGTTTTTGAATATCCCTTTAGGCCCATTAGACAAGTGCATTATTAAAGTTAGGTACTGATGTTGTATGTGTAAAGTGTGTGATCCAATAAATTCCATAACCACAGTGAAGTTCAGAGGTCAAAGAATCACAACTCTGCAAACAATAGTCTCAAGTGACAGCAACAGCTTTGCAATTAAGTACCAACATTGTCAATTTACAGCATCCACATACACTCTAATAAAAGTATTGGAACACCGTACTTTTCCAGCCATAATGCTACCACAAATTTGGAAACGCACAATTGTCTTTGCTGCAGTAGCAAAACATTTTCCCCTTTACTTGAACTAGGAGACCTGAACCTGTTCCAGCATGACAATGCTGCCCAATGTGCCCAAAGCCAGCTCCATAAAGATTTGCTTAATATGGGTTTGAGTGAAAGATATTTAGTGGCTTGCTATAGAGCTCCGACCCCAACCCTAATGATCACCTTTCGATTCACCTGAACTGGAACGCAGACTTCGCCCCATGCCTCCTCACACTACATGTGGTTTTGTTAGTTTTGACTTTACTAACACTTATGTAGCTGAATGAGCACAAATCGGGGGGTATCTAAGGAGGGGGCATGGGGTGGCACCCTAAAAAATGCAACGGCATAGACTGATCAGAGTATAACATCTGTAGTGCGGGAGCAATTCGGGTGCATTTAAAATCTCCTGCTAAAGTTATACGATAATAGGCAGCGTAGCACCACTTGAAGCAGAACCCACCTACTTACTGGTTCACTGGCAATTATTTCCTGTACATTTATATATAAAAAGGCACAAACACTTTTTCAAATAGTCTGCAGTAACGTGGTAAACGCTAAAATGTGGGGTTTTAATTATGTTAAAAAACAAAAAAATGTTCCGACACTTGGAATTTTAAGAGGTAAAATAGTAAATACCTGTTTGTATTGAATAAACAAATGTTTTTGCATGGTAGTCTTATATTTTTTTATTTAGTTGCAATGTCCAAGACAAATTCACATTTAAAAAAAAATTCTTTAATCAAATAAAAATATGCCTATTAAATATACTATTTGTGTAATATTGATTACATTAGAGGTTTGTTTATTTTTAGCCAGAATTTTGTGGGAAAAAAATAGAAAGGAGACAAAGTCAAAGTCTTCTTGTAGAAACCGTCAAAGACGGGTAGATGAAGTACAGGGCAGTTGAGAACAATTATTGTATGTTCAATGGTTTTTAGTTATAAAAAATGAGAGATTTTTTATGTCATCCAACTTGTGTTTCGGCACATGACTTTTCCCATGGGCCCCCCTTGTTCTTTCTCCCCCTCTGTGCCACCCCATTAAAAAAAATCCTAGAATCGCCCCTGGCACACATCTCCACGAGCACACTCAAAAATCTATTGGATCATCTTCTCAGAACAGTTTAGGTTAGTTTAGGTAGTACGAATGGACACATAATGTGGAATGGAATGTTTGAAAAGCACATTCAAATATAATGGTCATGTGTCCACAAACTTTTGTCCATATAGTACATTTCAATATTATTATTTTGAACAGTAGTACTTGTGACTCTTCATTTTTCCCCACTCACATGACTCTTTTTCCAAGTTTTAGTAAGAGAAAAGTGAGAGCTTTCAATACTTTGATTCACTAATCTGTTGAAGTGAAACTAGCATTAGTGAGAGGTGGGTTATGAGATCCTTTGTCTCTGTTCAGGAATGCTACATTTATTTTAGTTAGAGACATAAATACATTTCTTTATGCTTCAACATATCTGTCCAATTAGAGTGGCTGATACTTATATATATTTTTATATAATAATATATATTTATTTGTATACATATGCAATTAATCGAAAATGTTCTCTGCTTGGTATCACACTGCTTCCCTCTAAACTTTTTGAGGACTCCGCCATCTATAACGCTCATGTTCCCATATTAAACAGACCCCAAACAAAATACACAGTATTTAAAGCCAGCATTCACAGTAAACAAACCAATCCAAATGCAGCATCCCTTGAAAAAAGAACAAAAAAGATGGACATGGAAGACTGGTTCCGTTTGCCTTGGTCGAAGGCATTTCTCAAAATGTTTTGTTCGGTTATAAAAAAGAGCACTTTTATTTGCTACTGCATAAAACTGGCCACAATGGTTTCCAGGAGTAATGAATATAGACAGAGAGGTTTGACTTAGAGGGTATCTGTGTGAGTGTGTGTCTCACCTCATTACCATGCATGTTGCCAACGTATTTGAATTCAGGAATGCCGACACGATGCTCTCTAGGATGTTGACCCAGTATTAGCACCCAAAGCTCTCTTCCTGCAAGACAAAACAAATGTCTGTCATGTAGCTGTAAGATTTACACAGGTGATGTTTCGAATGGCAGACGACATAATTAGTGCCTCGTTGTTCAATTTTCTTCAATAAGTCAAGTAAACAGTTTTTTTTGTGATGTTTGGATAAGTACCTGGCAACCTAGTGTCAAATCAATTCATTAATTTATTTATTCACTATCTCCAATCTCTTATCCTTTATTGCTTCCGTTCTTTTTTCCGTATGTAATGTCGCTCACCACACTCATATTCACACAGCAAGTCGGAGCATGTTGGAAATTCACAAAATGCGGTGAGCACATGCAGACCATTCATTAACTCTCTGCGTGCCAACCCTCCAACCCAGATATCAAATGTTTACCAGATGTTCCAAAGCACAAATAACGAATTCAACAACATGAGTTTTATAATGCACATTCTCTAATTTAAAAAAAATCCAGATTTAGTTAATATATACATTGGATAGTTTAGGATTCATCTAGAATTGTGCATGTACAAAAGATAAACACCTCAACACCTCAACACCTTCTACTGCAGGTTTGAGAACAATATCTTCACACCTCTCATCCAACCCAGCCCAATGTCTGCCCCCATCACACCTCTGGAATCCCCTCTTACAACTCCTCCCAGCACTCAAGTTGCGCTCACGATTTTTGAAAAGGATGTGTATCGGCTCTTTCAGAGACAGAAGACGAGGTAAGCTCCCGGCCCACATGGTGTCTCCCCCTCCTGTCTCAAAGCATGTGCTGACCAACTGGCTCCCATCTTCACCTCTATCTTCAACAAATCACTGGATTTGTGTGAGGTGCCCTCCTGCTTTAAACTCTCCACAATCATCCCGGTCCCCAAGAAACCCTCCATTACTGTACTAAATGACTACAGGCCTGTCACTCTGACATCTGTCGTCATGAAGACCTTTGAAAAGCTGGTATTGGCCCATCTAAAGAAGGAGACAGAACAGCTGCTGGATCCCCTACAGTTTGCATACCGAGCAAACAGATCGGTGGATGACGCAGTCAACATGGGGCTAAACTACATTCTGCAACACCTTGACTGCCCAGGAACATATGCCCGGATTCTGTTTGTTGTCTTTAGTTCGGCTTTCAACACAATAATTCCGGGAATTCTCTACTCCAAACTTCTAAACCTCACTATACCCCCTGCCATTTGTCAATGGATCACCAGCTTCCTGACAGGCAGGAAACAACAGGTGAACACTGGTGCTCCTCAAGGTGGTTTGTCCTTTCCCCTCTGCTATTCTCCCTTTATACGAATGACTGCATATCAAGTGACCCAACTGTCAAACTCCTGAAATTTGCAGATGACACCACGCTCATCGGACTAATCCAAGATGGTGATGAGTCTGCATATGAGCAGGAGGGGAAGCAGCTGGTGCTATGGTGCAGTCAGAACAACCTTGAGCTAAACTCACTCAAAACTGTGGAGATGAAAGTGGACTTTAGGAAACAACCTTCAACACTACTCCCCCTCACAATATCCAACATCCCTGTGTCATCTGTGGAGAACTTCAAGTTTCTGGGCACTACCATTTCCCAAGACCTGAAATGGGAATCAAACATAAACTCGATTCTGAAAAAGGCCCAGCAGAGGATGTACTTTCTACACCAGTTAAGGAAGTACAGTCTGCCACAGGAGCTGTTAATACAGTTCTACACTGCAGTCATTGAATCTGTCCTGTGCTCATCAATCCCCATCTGGTTTGGAGCAGGAACAAAACAGGACAGAAACAGACTGCAGAAAACTGTTAAAACAGCAGAAAAAATCATTGGTGCCCCCCTGCCAACTCTCCAGGGCTTGTACCATACAAGAACCAGAAACCGGGCAGAAAAAATCATTAATGACCCTTCACACCCTGGACACAACATCTTTCAGCTCCTCCCTTCTGGCAGGTGCTACATAACTTTGTTCACTAAAACTGCCAGACACAGGAACAGTTTCTTTCCCCAAGCATTCACCCTCACTAACAACTGACCATAATTATATTCCCTGCTTCACATCTATGAGTACTGCCCAGAACTGTCAGTCATCACATTATCTGTATATGTTGCACACACTATTGCTGCTATAAACTGTACAAAGTTTTATAGTAAACTCTCTAATCATACCTGGCACACAATACTGTCATTTGCACTACCATGCACTCCCACACTTTATGTACATTACTGGTCTGTATCCGTATTTATTACCCACACTGTCTATACTGTCTCACATTGTCTGTATTGTCTGTATTGTCTTGTATAGTCTGTTTTTGTCTTGTTGTGTCTGTTTTGTCATGTATAGGTTTTTATTTATGTCTGTACGTTTGAGAGTAACTAACAGCTGGAACCAAATTCCTTGTGTGTGTCAACACACTTGGCCAATAAACCTGATTCTGATTCTGATGAACTGGACAGGACATTAGTTTGTAGTTTGAGAATAAATCTTACAGCAGTCATATTGTGTATTCCTTAAACCATTTTCTATGGAAACACCATTTTCCATTACAGTAAAAATTTAAAGGAAAGTGACCATACACTAACAAAGCATTCAGTGTTATAGTCCATCCTAAAGTCCCTCATTGCATAGTACACGATAGACAGGAAAGCAAAAGCCACTCCTATGGGAAATTAGCCAATCCGGCTATAGGGCATGTTTTTAGGACATGAAAGGGAAACAAGAATATGATAAAACCCATGTGGACTGGAAAAGAGCATGTAATACTCTACACAGATAATAACCAGGGCTCAAGATTAAACCCAAGACCCTAAAACTACTTATATTTCCTCTAATAAAAATTCTTCTCACTGCTCGTAAATTATGGGGCATATTTAACTTTTCATAGAGGAATTGCATATTTAACTGTTGCAGTTATCTTAGTAAAATGTTCATGGGCATTGACACAATTTGTTTCAGTGACATTCTGTCTCAGGTATCATTTTCTTACATATTTACCTTCAACTTGTGTGAGTTTAGGATGGAATCTATTCAGTGGAATGTTTTTTGGAAAATAGGAGGAAACTCAAGTACCAAAAAATGAATTATGAATGTGAAACTCCACCCAGACCTGGAACCAGCATAATTTCCCTACTTAATCTCTAAAGATGGATGGATGGATGGATGGATGGATGGATAGATGGATGGATGGATGGATGGATGGATGGATGGATGGATGGATGGATGGATAGATAGATAGATAGATAGATAGATAGATAGATAGATAGATAGATAGATAGATAGATAGATAGATAGATAGATAGATAGATAGATAGATAGATAGATAGATAGATATGATATCAATGTCAGGCCTATTGGTGGTGAATTCTCGGTCTGTGATTATAGGCATATACAGTGAGAAAAATAAGTATTTGAACACCCTGCTATTTTGCAAGTTCTCCCACTTAGAAATCATGGAGGGGTCTGAAATTGTCATCGTAGGTGCATGTCCACTGTGAGAGACATAATCTAAAAAAAAAAATTTAGAAATCAAAATGTATGATTTTTAAACTATTTATTTGTATGATACAGCTGCAAATAAGTATTTGAACACCTGTCTATCAGCTAGAATTCTGACCCTCAAAAACCTGTTAGTCTGCCTTTAAAATGTCCACCTCCACTTCATTTATTATCCTAAATTAGATACACCTGTTTGAGGTCGTTAGCTGCATAAAGACACCTGTCCACCCCATACAATCAGTAAGAATCCAACTACTAACATGGCCAAGACCAAAGAGCTGTCCAAAGACACTAGAGACAAAATTGTACACCTCCACAAGGCTGGAAAGGGCTACGGGGAAATTGCCAAGCAGCTTGGTGAAAAAAGGTCCACTGTTGGAGCAATCATTAGAAAATGGAAGAAGCTAAACATGACTGTCAATCTCCCTCGGACTGGGGCTCCATGCAAGATCTCACCTCGTGGGGTCTCAATGATCCTAAGGAAGGTGAGAAATCAGCCCAGAACTACACGGGAGGGGCTGGTCAATGACCTGAAAAGAGCTGGGACCACCGTTTCCAAGGTTACTGTTGGTAATACACTAAGACTTCATGGTTTGAAATCATGCATGGCACGGAAGGTTCCCCTGCTTAAACCAGCACATGTCCAGGCACGTCTTAAGTTTGCCAATGACCATTTGGATGATCCAGAGGAGTCATGGGAGAAAGTCATGTGGTCAGATGAGACCAAAATAGAACTTTTGGGTCATAATTCCACTAAACGTGTTTGGAGGAAGAAGAATGATGAGTACCATCCCAAGAACACCATCCCTACTGTGAAGCATGGGGGTGGTAGCATCATGCTTTGGGGATGTTTTACTGCACATGGGACAGGGCGACTGCACTGTATTAAGGAGAGGATGACCGGGGGCCATGTATTGCGAGATTTTGGGGAACAACCTCCTTCCCTCAGTTAGAGCATTGAAGATGGGTCGAGGCTGGGTCTTCCAACATGACAATGACCCGAAGCACACAGCCAGGATAACCAGGGAGTGGCTCTGTAAGGAGCATATCAAGGTTCTGGCATGGCCTAGCCAGTCTCCAGACCTAAACCCAATAGAGAATCTTTGGAGGGAGCTCAAACTCTGTGTTTCTCAGCGACAGGCCAGAAACCTGACTGATCTAGAGAAGATCTGTGTGGAGGAGTGGGCCAAAATCCCTCCTGCAGTGTGTGCAAACCTGGTGAAAAACTACAGGAAACGTTTGACCTCTGTAATTGCAAACAAAGGCTACTGTACCAAATATTAACATTGACTTTCTCAGGTGTTCAAATACTTATTTGCAGCTGTATCATACAAATAAATAGTTAAAAAATCATATATTGTGATTTCTGGATTTTTTTTTTTAGATTATGTCTCTCACAGTGGACATGCACCTACGATGACAATTTCAGACCCCTCCATGATTTCTAAGTGGGAGAACTTGCAAAATAGCAGGGTGTTCAAATACTTATTTTCCTCACTGTATATCTTAAATTAATGCAACTTGCTCATTTACTGTCATACTGCTGGTTTGAAATTATGTCATGTTTTAGAGTTGGCATTTGCTAGTGCTTTTGCTTATATAATTTTTAATTAGTTCTGAAAATTATGTACTGATATACAATAATTAAGCTCTACAAACTAAAAATTCTAACTCTGTACATGCAATAATTGCATGGTTTATTTATGGTTTATTGTATATTTAAATGGTAGGCAAGACTTGTAGATGTAGATGTCCAGTCAGGTCATTGGACAAAAGCAGTAGAGTTGACTCTTGGATCAATTGCAGATGAGCAAAGTAGTAAATTCAGGAATACAATTCGCTTTTGATCATCATCACTGTACCCCGCAACATTGTATACCTGCCACAAATGGACATTCGGTGTAACCCAGATGAGGATGGGTTCCCTCTTGAGTCTGGTTCCTCTCAAGGTTTCTTCCTTATGCCATCTCGGGGAGTTTTTCCTTGCCACAGTTGCCACCGGCTCGCTCATCAGGGACAAACTTACTCATAAAGAACATATTCATTTTTAATCACAGCATTATCTGTGTAAAGCTGCTTTGAGACAATGTTCATTGTTAAAAGCGCTATACAAATAAAAATAAATTTAATTTAATTAAATTCCTCTGAGGCTGCACTAAGCCTAACTGGCTGGAATAAGAAGGTCAGCCGAGGTTTAATCAGCTTTAATCAGCTAAACTGCAAACTCATGAGACAGTCGTCTCCCTGTGTTTGTTTAAAGTAGTCTTTACTTTTTTACACACAGGAGACCACCCAAAGGCTAAAAGATTGAGTGTGGCAGTATTAGCATCCAAAGTAATAAACATAAAAAAAAAAGAAAGAGAGAGAGAAAAGTTAAAAGCCAAGAAGAGGAAGGGTGGTGGTGGGGGGGGGGGGTTTTGGCAAAGTCCCCTGTTCCCTCAATACTGGTTTTGTGTTGAGCCAGGAAAGCAATCTGATCCAGTGGGTCACAAAATGCCATGAACTGGCACAATAGATAAACTAACGTGTCTTTTACCTTTTATTTTAGGACAAGAAACAGCAATGGGTTCAATATCCACAATAATTTATACAACCTAAAACTGAACGTACTATATATAAACAGACAAATTTTTAATTATTAATCAAATACAACTGTTTGATATTACAGGGAACGGCAATATTTTAATACGCACTAAGGTTTGAGGTTCAGTATATAGTTGACATTAGGAATAATTTCCACCATAGTCAATTCAGAGTCACTCTTTTTTTCCCACTTGAATGAGATGCACTGTGCTCCTGTGTGGTTTGCATACACAGTACTGTTAGAGCCTGACTGTTTCAACCAGCACACTCACAGTGGAACTAATTTCACTTACAAATCACAAACGAGAAAAGTGCATTTATCATTCCGGTCCAACCGTGATAATACACATCAGATCAAAGCTCTCTTTCAGGTGGACACAGAAACGAGGAGATGCAGGGCTCTCTGAAGCAGGGCTTTGTACATCTTCTGAATGCTCGAATGAAGAAGTAGCAAAATGACATCATCTGCTTTTACCTGTGCTAAACATAGTGAGAACAATAATGCCACTATGACCTGTTTTAATACTTCGGATGAATAATAAAAATAAAAAAATAGATATGTAGTTGTAAAGAAAAGGGCTTTTAAGTCTTAAGATTCATGACACATTTCTAGGGTGTATGCAACATTTCTCAAGAAAATTTATCTTATTATTGTTTAATATATTAATAAACTACAACCTTAATCATATACATATTTAGAAACATTCAAAAATCTTATCATAAGGTATCATTGTCTACCCTTCTACCAGGGTAGTTTCACTTGTTTCCCCCACTAATCTGTGTATTTACACCCTGTATTTGGTAATGGCTTGGTTTGCGGTCCCAATTCTCAGTTATACATTTTTAATGGTTTGACCTTATATGTTCCATTGTCTTTAATGATGTATATAATTCTTGTGTTTGGATTTCCACTAGCCAAAACTCTTGGACTTTCCTGAATAAATCCATTTTAGACACCCTCCAGCCTTCTGCCACACAAGACTACAGATGCTACCAATGTCTCCATCAGACATGAGCGTAAATTATTAGACATGGTGGTGATGTTGGAGAAACACACTGGCACTGAAAGCTCTATTACAACCTCGCCAAATGAATTCCTGAATTCCGACGAGGTTGCAGTTTTTCCTTCAATCTTTGAATAACAGAATTCACTTTGGCTCCTACTTTGGAAAGTCAGTGTAGAAGAAATTGGTGGATCTGCTCTCTCTGTAAACTTAACTCACAAATTTGTCTACTCTGTCCACCCAACCTGACTGCTCAGAGGATTCTTGAATATATAAAGCACTTGCATCAAGTCTCCATGCTTAAATTATCAAACTAGTACAGCACTGGTAGTTTTGCTCTGAAACTCACGTAGTTGTAGCGGATGCTGAGAACTTTACAGCCTGTCTGACATTTTCTTTATGAAAAACAAAAAAACACTGAAACACAACGGCTCAATGACCTTTTAAAAGAAACAGACTATTGGATTTCCATTATAGAGCTACACACAAGTTGTACACAAAGTCATGTGTCTTGTGTTTTAATGAAGGCAGTCAGTTATGTAAGTGCTATATTGGTATTTCTACACATTGGCTTCATATAATTTCTTCAGAAATCTAATAGTCGTTCTCATAACAAGTCTTTAAAGCGTATCTTGAGATAATACTCGACTGTTAGCACTGACAATGTAATATTTTTTGGACTTTGGTGGCATTAAAAGTGCCAAATCCCACAATGTATTCAACAACATTACACAAGATTACTTGCTATACGCACTACAAGTGTACGTAGGTGCCGTTGTTTTCCTAAAGCTATACAGAGTCGTGTGAAAACAGCAATCTGCTTTTGTGTCTCAATAGTGACTACATACTATAATCAAATTTCACAATGCATGCGAGATGAGTGTACCTATTCTAACTGCGCCCACCCAACACAGTCTCACAGCATTTCGTGATATAGTCACAAAATTGTATCTATTGATTCGTGTTCATGGACACGAATTTCACTCAGCACAACTGCTTCGATAGCAAAGGAGGCAGAATATCATGGATAATACTGACAGAAATGCCAAAGGTAAACTTTTTTCCCCATTTTTATTAAAGAATAAGACAGAAAATAAGGGTTAGGGTAAAAGGGTTAGAGTTATACTGTAATCAATGTGTCTCTAATTAATGCAGTCTCCGTAATGAACCGGGAGAATATATTTACTGTATTTTGACAGGAAGGAACCAGTGACAATGGTTTATAATAGTGAGTAGCTTACCGAATATAAAGCAATTAAAACAAGGATTAAAATCTTCTGCTGAAATGTTGAGTAATGGTGCTTGAAGATTCAAAAAATCAATAACAAATGAGAAAATAAAACAATACATCATCTGTGGTATCCAGTGGCAGAAAGAAAACTTTGGCGGAGGCAAGAAAAATAATTCCTATCGAAATACATTACATCGAAAGTCGTCCTCAGTGACACGAAGAAAGAGGGAAATTTGTGTCTATGAACACGAATCAATGGATTACATTTCCTGACTATCATGAAATGCCTTGAGACTGGGCTGTCCCACCAGTATTTCAACACTTTTGCTTGAAAAGCCAGAGGAGGGCAGAAGTATAATAATTACGTCTCTTTGACAGCACATTCTTACGCAGTCACAATCGAGCCTGTTGCATTCATTTACTGTCATGGGTTTTACTGTTGCCTTAAATATTTTTACTGAGGTAATGAATGGAGAGCTACTCTTATGTTATTATTTCTGTCATATGCCCTTACATCCCCACAATGCACCAGAACTACCATCGACATTTACTATGTTCCCTTACAGGACATGAAGTCATAATCTCCATAGCTTCTCAGCTCTAATTGTAACTTATATTAGCAATTTTTAACATGGCATCCTGTATATTTGGTTTATACAAACTATATGGCACTTAAGTCTTTAATTTTTTTCCCCCACTAGCAAGTCTTTGATTCTGCATTAAGTACCTTTTGTTGATGAAATTCTAGGACTGAAGTTTTACAATATGAAGATCTAGTTATACAGTCGTCCCTCGTCTATTGCTGTAGTGAAAAACGAATTTCCGCCATAGATGGACGCCACCCCAAAAATGCTTTATTATTTTATTGTTTACAACATAATTCATCCTCCCACACTCTTTAAGCACACACAGAAAACATTCGCAAGAATATAGCGAGATGAATTTTGTGTAAATTCGTAGAAATATCACATTTATAGTGAGTGCTGTAGTAAAGTACAGTACTGTTGCGTAGCCTATGCGTAGTTTCTCTGCTTGTTTATTGGTTGAAGTGTCCTATGACATCAAAAAAGGGGCTGAGTTGAAGATACACGTCACTGCGTTCTTTATATTCATTGGCTAAATGTAGTGACGTATGTCTTGAACTCCGCCCTTTTTTTTCTTTTTTTACGTCGGAGGATACTACAACCAATAAATGAACGGAAACTTCTTGTAATGCTACTTATGATGAACTGGAATCGGGATAGTGAATCCGGGTCCTTACCAGTACCTGAACTTTTGTACTTTATAGACTGATTCACAACCTACAGAGCAAAAGAGCTGATTCAAAGGAAAACTTACCATAATGTACCATATATTACCAAACTTTATTTGTTTATTCCTTCAGATGAACATCAGATAAACCCACTAGCTTTTGCTGACCAAAGCAAGCCAAACCAAGATCTGTTTTTTCTTTAAGTCAGTTTGCAGTACTACCTCTAATCCTAGTGAAGGGCATAAAGACACACAGGTTTGCAATTCCTTTTTTTTTTTACATTTACCATAATAAAGGGTGTGCTGGTGGTTCAGCAAGCTGATGACTTTACTTTGACCCATACATTTTTATCCTGTTAGTCACAGGGTTTGACCCCATCTGATTGATACCGCAGGAGAAAAACACGAAAGTCCCCCTGCTAAATAGAGACAGCAGATAGTGTAAGTGGTTATGGATGAACCTCCAGCCAAATGACTAAATGTAAAACCCACAGGCTTTCCAGGAAGCTTGAAAACTTTGTTCAGGCCACAGATGTTATTTCTGCTCGGCCTGTGAGTTAGATCTGATCACAAGCGGAGTTTGACATTTGAGCTGGGTAAAATACTCATAGTTTTAATTTAGTGTTCAGTGTTTGTTTGAGGTAAGTAGAGTAAGTTGTAATAACACTGCTCACAATAGTTAGCCTAGGCTTTGCAGTTAGCCATAGGATTTCACTAGTGAACTTTCACCAGGCCTTGAAGGTTTTGTATAAAGCAATTATTACTGGCAGGGAGGTCAGGGATCAGGTTAATAGATTACGCACGGTTAATATGTGGGTTGGCTCAAGGTTCTGACTACTGTTCTTATACTATAAAGTCAACTTTCCTATTCTGTTATAATTACTCAGCCATGTTTATTCCCACTATGCCCTTTGTTAGAAGATGTGCACAGAAAATACATAAATTCATTTAGGAAAAACAAACAAACAAACATAATTCGTTTTTATATATTTTATATCTTATATCATAGTAATTATTAAAAAAATAAACCACATTATAGTGATTACATTTTTCATTACATAACGGCAAATAAAGATATGGTTGAAATTAATTTAGCATGTATAAAGACAATGTCTTGTTTCATAGCTTTTGTTCACTTTCATATCTACGACAGCATTCATCAGAAATATGTGGTGTTTTACAAGCGCGTAATTTCAGCAATCATGTCTAACACTTTTCATTACCCATTTTTATTAAGTATTACATAATTTCTTGTACCTATATGTTGCTTAGAGTTTCAAATTTCAGATTACAAAATGTGGCCATTTAAATATATACGTATATCAATTATATATATATATATATATATATATATATATACAGTGGGGAAAATAAGTATTTGAACACTCTGCTATTTTGCAAGTTCTCCCACTTAGAAATCATGGAGGGGTCTGAAATTGTCATCGTAGGTGCATGTCCACTGTGAGAGACATAATCTAAAAAAAAAATCCAGAAATCACAATATATGATTTTTAAACTATTTATTTGTATGATACAGCTGCAAATAAGTATTTGAACACCTGTCTATCAGCTAGAATTCTGACCCTCAAAGACCTGTTAGTCTGCCTTTAAAATGTCCACCTCCACTACATTTATTATCCTAAATTAGATGCACCTGTTTGAGGTCGTTAGCTGCATAAAGACACCTGTCCACCCCATACAATCAGTAAGAATCCAACTACTAACATGGCCAAGACCAAAGAGCTGTCCAAAGACACTAGAGACAAAATTGTACACCTCCACAAGGCTGGAAAGGGCTACGGGAAATTGCCAAGCAGCTTGGTGAAAAAAGGTCCACTGTTGGAGCAATCATTAGAAAATGGAAGAAGCTAAACATGACTGTCAATCTCCCTCGGACTGGGGCTCCATGCAAGATCTCACCTCGTGGGGTCTCAATGATCCTAAGGAAGGTGAGAAATCAGCCCAGAACTACACGGGAGGAGCTGGTCAATGACCTGAAAAGAGCTGGGACCACCGTTTCCAAGGTTACTGTTGGTAATACACTAAGACGTCATGGTTTGAAATCATGCATGGCTCGGAAGGTTCCCCTGCTTAAACCAGCACATGTCCAGGCACATCTTAAGTTTGCCAATGACCATTTGGATGATCCAGAGGAGTCATGGGAGAAAGTCATGTGGTCAGATGAGACCAAAATAGAACTTTTGGGTCATAATTCCACTAAACGTGTTTGGAGGAAGAAGAAGGATGAGTACCATCCCAAGAACACCATCCCTACTGTGAAGCATGGGGGTGGTAGCATCATGCTTTTGGGGTGTTTTTCTGCACATGGGACAGGGCGACTGCACTGTATTAAGGAGAGGATGACTGGGGCCATGTATTGCGAGATTTTGGGGAACAACCTCCTTCCCTCAGTTAGAGCATTGAAGATGGGTCGAGGCTGGGTCTTCCAACATGACAATGACCCGAAGCACACAGCCAGGATAACCAAGGAGTGGCTCTGTAAGAAGCATATCAAGGTTCTGGCGTGGCCTAGCCAGTCTCCAGACCTAAACCCAATAGAGAATCTTTGGAGGGAGCTCAAACTCCGTGTTTCTCAGCGACAGGCCAGAAACCTGACTGATCTAGAGAAGATCTGTGTGGAGGAGTGGGCCAAAATCCCTCCTGCAGTGTGTGCAAACCTGGTGAAAAACTACAGGAACCGTTTGACCTCTGTAATTGCAAACAAAGGCTCCTGTACCAAATATTAACATTGACTTTCTCAGGTGTTCAAATACTTATTTGCAGCTGTATCATACAAATAAAAACTTTCTTTTCGGCTTCTCCCGTTAGGGGTTGCCACAGCGGATCCTCCGCACGTTTGATTTGGCACATGTTTTACGCTGGATGCCCTTCCTAACGCAACCCTCCCCAATTTATCCGGGCTTGGGACCGGCACTAAGAGTGGCTGGGGTTGGTTCCCTGACCGGGAATCGAACCCGGGTCGCAGCGGTGGGAGCGCTGCATCTTAACCACTAGACCACCAGGGGAGCTGTATCATACAAATAAATAGTTAAAAAATCATACATTGTGATTTCTGGATTTTTATTTTAGATTATGTCTCTCACAGTGGACATGCACCTACGATGACAATTTCAGACCCTCTCCATGATTTCTAAGTGGGAGAACTTGCAAAATAGCAGGGTGTTCAAATACTTATTTTCCTCACTGTATATATATATATATATATATATATATATATATATATATATATATATATATATATATATATATATATATTTTTTTTTTTTTTTTTTTTTTTTATTTTTTTTTTTTTTAATACTGCATATACAAAAACATTTGATTGGCAGTACATGCACATAATGGCTACATAATATGCTTACTGTAAACTCATGGTCCTGTCAAAAACAAAATGTTGCATGTGACTGCATTGTTAAACAATGAGCTGTTATCACTTAGACTGTACTGCTATATTTAAACTTGTTGTCCCTTTAGAAGATTTACTAAAATGGTTGCTGAAATTTGAAGGGTGTACTCACTTTTGTGAAATACTGTAGCCATTACCTTATATACACATACCAGTTGCACATAAGTTATGTAAAACCTGATCAGTTTGCTCAGAGGAAAATAAAGCTTTAGGCTTTTTAGGCTTTACATATAGGCCAAAACTTAACAGCAGTGTTTGTGTGCTGATATTGAGTAAAACATTAAATACATATGCCGTTACACTAAGGGCTGCTCTGAGTAGAAATATAGTCAGTTCATGGATAAACATTTAGTGAGTGAACTTTTTGATTTTGATTTTGATTTATATATATATAAATTTTGATTTTGATTTATATATATATATATATATATATATATATATATATATATATATATATATATATATATATATATATATATATATATATATATATATATATACATACACACACACACACACACACACACACATACGAATTTCCAGAAAGGGATAAATGTGTATGGCAGATACTTACAGAAGTCCAGATAAAGTTATTTTTATGTGTAATGATCACACTATGCGAAATTGCTTTATAATGTTTTTATAGGGATCCTCAGGGAGTTCAAACACAGTTGCAGCTGTAGCTGAAAAACCACTGGAAGGAAAAATAGTATCTTACGGGATTTCTCCCAAATCCGGCATGGAATTCTGGTAGGCAGTATGGTGTGTCACATACTTGAGGGAGAGAAGAAGAAAATGTGTGTGAAAGAGAAAGAAAAAAATAAAGAAAAAGAGAGAGAGAGAGAGAGAGAGAGAGAGAGAGAGAGAGAGAGAGAGAGAGAGAGAGAGAGTTAGAGAGAGAGACATGAGAATGAGAAATGAATAGCCTTTGTCACATATACATTACAGCGAGATTATTTTTTCACGTATCCCAGCTCAGCCATGATACAGTGCCCCTGGAGCACAGAGGGCTAAGGGCCTTGCTCAAGGGCCCCAAGAGTGCCAGCTTGGCAATACCAAGGCTTGAACACCCGACCTTCCAATCAGTAACCCACAGCCTTACCCATTGAGCTACCAATCCAAAATAGGCTTTTGGACAAAGAAACTTAAGAAACAACAGACACTAAGCAAATGAGAAAGCAAGGGTGAGAAGAAAACTCACAATTGTGAAAAAACAGTAACAAAAAAGAGAAGGAAGAAAATATCAAAAGCAAGAAAACAAGATTGTGAAAGGTAGAGACAGATAAAGAAGAGACCGAGAAAAGTGAG
>NC_139597.1:13152515-13222515 GCF_946808225.1 Silurus aristotelis
ACAGACTAAAGAGCCAGAAAGTTACTAAACAACTCAAGAACTAGGAGGATGGATTTGGACTTAAATGAACACAAACAGCCTACAACAATGACTTTGGACTGCAAATGGCATGAACCGTTCTGCATTTAAGGACCCATTACTGAACAGAACACCTAAAAAATGATGGAACTGTAATGAATGGTTCCTCCTAAGGGTCCTTTTTTATACCATCCTAGAGAGTTTTTCGTTGCCACTGTACATTAGGGATAAACTTATTAGGGAAAAACATTTGAGCACTAACATATAAGTTCATATGTTATAACATTTATCTCTGTAAAGCTGCTTTGGGACAATGTAAATTGTTAAAACCATTATAGAAACAAAACTAAATAAGAAATTATATATATATATATATATATATATATATATATATATATATATATATATATATATATATATATATATATACAGTATACTGTATATAAAGCAATCGGCATTGAATAAAACAATATTTGACTATTAAAAAACATCTGCAGGTTTACCCACAGGGCTTAAACATTTAAAGAAATAAAATCAAAATGCTATGTCATACTAAGCTACTTTATCTATTTGATTATTCTTGTTTATGCTAAAACAATTAAAAGCCTAATATTTGTATTATTTTGTGCTTAGGTCTTTTTTTTTTTTGTACAAAAACAGCAATGCATTGTACAAAACACTCTGATTATTAACAGAAAAGAAATGACATTAATATAAAGAGTTTAGAGGTAAAGCCTTAAAACCCTGGTTCAACCCTGAACTCAGGTTATTGTCTGTTTGCATGTTCTCATTATGTCTGTTTGAGTTTTAGTCTATGTTCTCCAAATTCTTCCATAAAACATATGGTCTGTAAACTAAGATAGATTAGCAACCCCCCACAACCCCCACACCCTCAGGGGTATTCCAGTGTTACTAGGAAAGGCTCAGGATTCACTGCACCTTTGACCAAGGATGACACAGTTATTAAAGATGAGTGACAGAATGACAACCTGTTAAATACAGCAACACTATTAAGCTTTGTGTGTTTAACATCCTTCTGTAGCTTCGCAGAAAACGACTGCCTGATACAAACTCAGCTTCTTGGTTGCTGTAGTTACTAAGCATAATAAACACATGATACAAAAAAATGTTATAGAGTTTGCTCCATTGGTATGATTAAAATGAGTGGCACAGTGGTGAAGCTGGTCACGTTGTTGGCTTGCGCATACACTGAGGAGTTGTAGGTGTTACTTTGATATGTGACTGACATTTTAACAGTTCCCAGGCTTTAAGAAGCAATTAAAATAGAAACCTGTGAGCAGGAGCTTGGACGGGTTCAAACAAATCTAAAATATAGAACTGCTTTCCAACACTGATGATTTTCCTAATACATCTTGTTTTCTGCCATCCTAGGACAAAAGATCCCTCTCCCAAACACAAGACTATATACATATATAAACTGTATGGATAACGCTATTGGGAAACTGTTAACATAATTGAATAGGATGTCTTTTTAAATGAATTTAAATACCCAAACCTGTTTCACTGTTCACAAATTGAGCTCTGAAAATAAGATTTACATGATTTGGAGTGGAAGATCTTGAGTGATCTGCTATAGAGCTCTGACCATAACCCTACTGGACACTTTTAGGATGATTTGGAGCACTAACTGCAGCCCAGGCCTATTCACCTCACCTACATCAGTACCTGACTTCACTAACATCCTCATAGCTATATAAACACAAATCTCAACAACCACACTCCAAAATCTAGTGGAACATCTTCCCAAAAGAGTGAAGGTTTCTATAACAGCAAATGGGAACTGAATGTGGAAACAAATCTTATGGTTAGGTGTCTACATACTTTTGTTCATATATTATAAATACAAGACGTGTAACAGTACCTGTTTGCTTCGGTACAGGGCTTTCGGTTCGGCGCACATGTGTACCGAATGCAATATTTTGTAGTTCCCTCACGAGCATATTAAGTGGCGGACCACAAATTTGTTAATTAGATTTAAAAAAAAAAATTTGTATACAATTTTTAAAGAAACACAATTCCAAAAAAAAAAGAAACTGGAGCTATCGCTGTGTCACTGTGGCAACTCGTTCCATACCGTTAATAAGATTTGCAGTTCGCCAAAATACGATTTGTGATGCATTGTAAAACTCAGATATGCACATGCGTGAAATCACTGCCACTTCCTGCCACCACATTCTAGTGATCTAGATTGTTTTGGGTTTTATGTACAAAAAACGACAAGCAATTTTTTTTTGCATTTCTTTGCTAACTTTACTGAAATTTAAACTGAACCGTGACTTTAAAACCGATGTACATACCAAACCCTAAATTTTGTGCACACACTGATCAGCCATAACATTAAAGCAACCTGACAAATATTTTGTAGGTCCTTTTTGTGTCCCCAAAACAGCTCGGAAAATGTCAGAACCCAGTGCTTCACAACAAGACACTGCCCAGACTATTACACTGACTATGCTAGTTTGCCTTCTTCCGATCCTTCTGACTCTTCCTCCCATCTTGGTGCCATCTTTTTCCTAAGTAAGTACCACACACACCCACGGCTGTCTACATGATGCAAAAGAAATCTGGAGCAGATCTGGAGGGATCATGGATATAGAGTGTTTGGTGAACTGGGAAATTTGTATGCTATCGTCCCCTCTCTCTTACACGTTCACTCAGGTTTGTTGATGGTGGTGTGGTGGGTCGTCTCTTATCCCAGAGATCCCTCAAGTCTGTGTTATCTTCTGGTTCTCCCTTTTAGTTATGCTGCCATAGTGAGTCTTGCCAGAGTCCCCAATTTCACAGCATCTTTATCGTACATACAACACATAATAATCCATACCTTTCTCTTCCTATCACCCCTCTTCTCTCTTGAGTTAAACATGTGACCACTGTTCCTCCCCCTCTTTCCTCCTCGGATCTTCACACTTCGTCCAGGCCTGCCTCTGGATAGTGTTCTCTTCGATTGGAAGCCACACTATGCAGCTGGGGATGGTTTCTCATTAACGCCCTGGGGGTCCATACAATTACAGAGTAAGAACGGGATAATTGAGGAAGGATTTAGACTGAAGTTAATGTCAACAGTCTTAGGTCAACTCTTGACTTAGGTCTAGAGTTTGCTTCTGATCACTATTACTGCAGTGAAGGGCCGGTCAGGGCCAGCAAAGCCTTCTCTGCTGGCCTAATAAAATCAGAAGCACTGATCTACATTTACAAACTAAATTCTAATTTTTGTTCCATGAAATTGTATTAATTTATTCCCAACAGTTTATTCTCTTCTTTTCAAAGCGTTTCTCTTGTCGCACTTCTTCCAGTACGTGTATGTGGATTTTTTGTCCAATCAGATTTCAGCCCAGGGCCTTCAGTGTCAGTCCTGTTGGCCTTTTTACCATAGAGAATATTACCATCGGGTCTGTTTCTTTAACCATCTTTAAAATCAGATTTTATATTCGCCTCACAGGGCAGCTAGCTGGCCCAGAATAATATATCAGCATATAATCAGCATTTTTCCGTCCTCTGATTGGTTGGTCAGAGGGAAACTGTTACAGCCAATTCGACTGGCAAAACACGTCTGTATCGCTTAAAATTTAAACATAAACAGTTTTACATATTCAGCAATATGCATCAAAATATAGAAGCTTTTGGAGAATAAGAGGTCTTTAATCACATCTTTATTCATTACTAAACATCATTCCATGGCGCTTGAGAAACACAAACCACTTTGCCCCCAAGGAAGAGATACCATTACACACAGCACACGCTTGTCTGTGCAAGCTCATACACAGGGTGTGTGTGGGTTAGTTACAGGGCTTTAAATATACACAAGCCTTCAAGTGATTTTATAAAGCCTATGCTCGATGGAGAATGGTAAACAACAGCAATGGGATATTGTATTTTTATCTCTGGAAATGATATTTCCCTGAAATAAAAATCAAAGTCAAGAATCAATTGAGAAACTTGAGTAAGTGAGTGCTTTTGTTTAAATGTGCCCTTTTTACCTGCCAAAATATTTTATGACTTTTGTCCTTGTAATTACATGTTAAGTCTTTTTTTATTTCATACAATTGCAGAATTTGAAGCACGACTGACTGCTTCACAAAATTATACTCATTATTCACTAAATAATGATGACCTTTAAACTACATCAGCTCAAAATAATAGGAAATTCTATTACAATATCATCGTATTACCAAAGCAAAAGTATTATTAATCACATTAGCCACATCTGCACAATTCCAGCTACTGTTAGGTTAGCACCACAGGATATTAAGGAGGGAAAGATCAGTATCCCAATTCACAGACCTCCTCCACTCTGGACAATTAATAATCTTTACTCCCAATTCATATGGGCAACTAATATCTCTCATATTCTACAACCCATTTACAATCCAGACAACTAGCAATTTCAATGACCACCCTTCCCCCAACCCCCATATATAATATGTTTGCTTTGTGTCTGTTTGCGTACAATCAGATGCAATAGTGCTGTCATCAAATACAAGTGTGTTAATCCAGGGGCATTACAATATTACTTCTTTTGTCTAATTGTGCAACATTACTTGCTAATATAACATGAAAAGTTAGTTATTTATATTATGTGCAATACTACAATGCATTGGGACGCTGACAGGATGTACACATCTCCCGCCTTGTGAGATGCCTTACTCTCACCGGTGGTCTATGGAGTTCAGTTGCCTCTGTGTTAAAATTTGGTGATTCAAAGCCCAATTTTAGCTCTCGTCTCCATTTTATGGGCATTGCTGGACACTGAAAGAGAACATGACTGCACGCGCAGCTACATACATATACACACTATAAAGTTTATACATTATGGTAGTGTAAATTCTCTGTTTTGTTAAATCATTTACTGTAATTTTTTAAATCATAAACAAAATACAGTATACTACCCCATACTGATCACCATTCTTTAAAGCTAGGTCATGTCTCGACTTATTTTCAAGTTATGATGGTGTCATTTGGTGCATCCATAAACTAGGGACTAGCTCTGCATATTTTAATTGGAAGTCTATATGTGTATACAGTTTATTCGTATTAATCTTTAATGATTAAAGCAGACTCAGATATGCACAAGCATTCCAATAGACATGTATTGTAATGTTCCTGTACATATGGCAATAAAAATAAGGTTCACGGCATGTTCGCACCACTGAACACATACCTTATGAGATAAACCAACTTCTATACATGGCTCATTGAATGTTTGCATCACTGATCAGTAAATATCTGGCAAGGTTTAAATAATATTACATTTCTGGTGATCTCTTAGAGATTTTAACTCACTACGAAGTTATCAAAACCAACTCTAACATACATATTGTTTCCTCTCACACACCCATATTCTGTATGATTCACCCTGTTATTCTCTTTGGGTACTTTTTAGGTACAACATATCTATATAAATGTATAATTGATCATTTAAAGTCTAATTTATACCAATTAACACAAACTATCAGCTGTTATTTGGTTTCTAAATAAACCAGAGCAAAGGTACCGTATGAATGCATTGTGTCAGATATCTAGGCCCTGTTAATTTAATACCTTTTCCTCATCTCGACTCTTGGTGTTTTGTCTTGTGTTGTCTTGTGTTGTCTTGTGTTGTCTGTCTGTACTGTTTTTCGTCTGCACTGTTTGCACTGGGTTGCACTCGATGCACTTTATGCAGCTTTGTGTTGTGTTGTAGCTCTATGTTGTTGTTTAGTGTAGCACCAGGGTTTTGGAGGAAAGTTGTCTTGTTTTTACTGTGTACCACTGTGTATAGTAGAAATGACAAGAAAAGCCACTTGACTTGACTTGACTTGACTTGACTTGACTTGGTTTGGTCAAAATGGCTGTTGACCTTTCAGTTATTGTGAAGTCTTGCCAAGAGTTGTAGTTATTGAGTTCTTTCTCCTGGGTCTTTTTTTTTTTCTCCTTTCTTTTTCTAAAAATCTTGATAGTATTGTTATTTTATCAACTTTGATTCATTGATTGTTTATTTTTTTTCAATTGCTGCACATGGATTCTCACTCAGAATTTTCCTTAAAAAAAGCCCCTCTGTCAGTTTACAATAATTGCAGAATTACATATAAACTAAACTAGAAAAAGTGTGTATAGGGAATTCGAAGTATAATCATAATCATTTGAGGTTAATGATATTCTTCCTAATACTAAAAATGTAATCTTTACAGTGTTAATAACGGAGGTGGAAGGGTTACTGGATCCTTATTCCCAATTCTTATTTACAATTCTGTACATTATTGTAATGTGCAAAATCTGTACGCTGTGAAAGAGCACAGCTTTTATTTTACTATCTGCAATAATCACACAAATGATCCTCTCCTTTTTTATCTTTCCAGACTTACCTGAATCAGCCTGATGCCCTACTTCTGAATGGAGTTCTCTTTAACTGAAAACCACTTAATGCACTCTAGCTAAGGATGGTTCCACATAAACAGTCTAAAGACACATGAGGTTACTATGAAGGGTTAAACTCAAAAACCATGAAGATGAATTCACATTATTCATTCGCAATATTAATATACAGTGGAACCTCGGAGCTCGCAAGGGTTAGGGACCAAGACCGGTCGCGAGTTCCGAATGTTCGCGACCTTTTGATACGTCCCTTCCAACCCAGTAAAAACCCAAAGAACACTTTACGAAATCAATTTAAATGAGTAAATAACACTATTTCACTCCATAACACTTAATTATTAGACAATTTTAATGAGATAAACCTTGATTAGAAATGTTAAAACTAGCGTTTTGAGCAGCTCGCGGTTGCTCACGAGCCGATCTGAATGAGAGTCGCCGGTCGGAATGAAAGTCGCGAGCATGCGAGGCCGCGAGCTCTGAGGCCGCGAGCTCCGAGGTTCCACTGTATACTGCTCCAATGGCTTACAGCTACAATTGGCATAAACAGATTTGCATTCAAGTGTCAATCAGTAAACAGTTGCTAACCTCAATAACTAAAATGAATGGAAATCAATATCACCAGGATGAGGATGGGCTCCTTTTTGAGTTTGGTTTTATTTCAAGGTTTCTTTCTCCTTCCATCTCAGAGAGTTTTTCCTTGCCAGTGGCTCGTTTATAAGGGATAAGAATATAGGGAATAATTGATGATGCTAAATTATTTTTTAGCAATCAATTTCTTTCTGCAAAGCTGCTTTGGGATAATGGCCATTGTTAAAATAAAATTATATTGAATTAAATTGAATAATTACAATATTTAATAAAGTCTCAGGGGGGAGTGGTGGCTCCAGCGATTAAGGCGCTGGGTTGCCGATCGGAAGGTCTGGGGTTCAAGCCCCGGTATCGCCAAGCTGCCACTCTTGGGCCCTTGAGCAAGGCCCTTAACCCTCTGTGCTCCGGCGGTCCCTTATGAGGGAAATATCAAGGTCCGTGACGTCGGAGTGACGTGGGGCCGCCTTCCCGTGGGCTCACCACCTGCAGGAGGGACCGTAAGGGACGGTGCTGTGAGGATTGGGCAGCAGTCGAAGGCGGGGGCCTGCTTAGACTGCTGCCCCCGCGACCCGAATTACGGATAAGCGGGAGAAAATGAATGAATAAAGTCTCAGACAAGGGCAGTCACCCAATTTTATGTTTGTCGTTATTTATATTATACCATTTACAGTTACATTTAATACAGAGCTCACTTTGGTATTTTGTGGTAAAAATGTACAATCTTTGATAAGTTTTGCATATTCTCCATGTTTTGTCTGGTTTGTAGAGTTTTCTCCCACCTCCCCAAACACAGGTATAAGCAGTTGTATTGGTTTCTCGATGAGTGCTGGTATGAGTGTGTGAGTTCAGAAAGGAGTGTGCAATGCGGAAAATAATTTTCTGAAGAAGAATGTATAAATGTTTATGCTGTATAATAAATCAGTACAATACCACCACTTCTAGAAGCTTCCCATACTTGTTTTCCCCCACTCCAGTAGGAAAAAAAATAATCTTGGAGGCTTGACTAGATTAAGATCAGGAGGAAAAATGTTTCCAATTCATTTGCTATTTATTTTCCTTCTGATTACTTGTTTTTTTCCAACGGTTGAGTCACTCTGAGCGACTGCCAAGTGACTTTTACGTGAATAAAAATCATTCTTGTGACTTGAATTGCCGGCTGTGATATAATCTGACAGAATATTTTATGGGGGGGGGGGGGGGGGAGTAAGCACTGGAAATTAACAAAGTACGCAGAAAAGAGGCTTTTGTTTATCTAGCGTGTAAGAAAAAATCACTTATTCCAAAGTGCAGGTTGAACTGTAAGCTATTGAAATAATAATGTTTGTCTTGAAATGATTTTGTTTTGCTGCTTGTATTCTTAAAGAAAGCATATACAGTTATCAGTGCATCTAGAGTTTTTTTTATGTATGACTTAGATACAAGTGTCAGAAATATGTTTGTCTACACATTTGTTCCGGGCATATGTGTGTATAAAAAGGGTGTAAAATTGCAGTATTTATCTGTGTATGTTCCCATGGCTGAGCTTCTTCAGTAAAAGGGGATGTGTGTAGCACAATCTTTCACAATGTATAAATGATCCTTTACTTATATTTATTTACCTGATGCTTTCATCTGAGTGGGTTAGAGTCCAATCAATGCAAAAATGGGATGAGTCCAGTGACTGGGATTATCTTCTCAATGAACAAATATATATTTTAAAATATACATTGTATTTAAGTTAAGGTTTGTGTTAAAGTTGACCAAGCTGGTAGCAAAAAACACCCTTGACACCATTGTTTAACACATTTGAGATTAAGATGGATATTCCTGCTTCAAAAGCAGCTTTGAAATCGCCGGATTGTTTACCGTACAGCTCATATCAAAGTTCATATCAAATGCCAAAAGCTGTACTCATCACTGTGATCTCTGTGAACAAATGACTGATAGCGCTCTGCTTTCAGTGAGAAGACATATAGTGGAATACTGGAATGTGCTGTATAAAAACCGCAAAAAAATGCAAAAACAACCCCCCCCACACAAACACACACACACACACACACACACACACACACACCCCTTTAAGATGAACTCAATTTGATGTTCCAGTAAGGAGATCCAGTATTGAGTGGTTCCAGTATTGAGATCCCAATGGCAATGCTTTTCATCATAGAAACCTTAAATAGAATAAAAAAAAAAACATAGACAAAAGATTCTTGTGTAATCACAGTAATTATTAGATATTAAGCTGTTTATAGGAGAAAGTAATTGCTCTTGTTTTTCATTGTTATTCTGTGTTCATATAAGCC
Organism: Silurus aristotelis; assembly: GCF_946808225.1. NCBI lineage: Eukaryota > Metazoa > Chordata > Actinopteri > Siluriformes > Siluridae > Silurus > Silurus aristotelis. The sequence continues at coordinate 13,161,779 of NC_139597.1, forward strand.
TTCAGATTGGGTGTGTTACAGTGTGTTGAGTGACTTGTGAATGTATTTTTTAAAACTTCACAACGTGTAACAAAATCACTCTGACACACAGTGGAGGATGAAATATAACATTACTGTACTTGAGAAAAAAAAAAACTTATTTCCTGTCTTGTTTTTGCCTTTTGACTTTCCATGGTCACTCTTTCATACTAACAATAAATTGTTGTTGTATTGTTATTGATGTGTTAAAATGATCTGTTGAAACTTGAATCTGTTGAATCTGTTGAGAATTTAAAAGAAAATGTGTTGAAAAAAAAAATAGATATTCTGTGTAAATATTACTTCACTAAAAGTAGAATTACTCCATTTACAATTCCACATGAGTAAAAGTACAAAATCAGTTGATTTAAAATTTACAGAAGTATCAAAGGTTTAAACTACTGGTCTGAGAGCTACATTATATGGACAAAAGTTTGTAGACACCTGACCATAAGATTAGTGTGTGCTTTTTGAACATTCCATTCCACATTTAGTTCCTATTTGCTGTTATACTTAGTTCCACTCTTCTGTGAAGATGTTCCACTAGATTTTATTGTGCTTGTGGAGATTTCATTTTATTCAGCCACAAGGGTGTACTGATATAGAGTGATGAGATCTGGTGTGATCTGGGGTTCCAAAGGTGATCGGTAGGGTTGAGCTCAGAACTCAATTGTAGGCCACTCAAGATCTTCCACTTCAACATTTGCTCAAACAGGTTTGGGTTTCCTTGTTCAAGTTTGATAAAGAACCACATATGGTTTAAAAAGTCAGGTGTTACAGCAATTAAATGCTCAGAAAAAGCAGGAAAGTGTCGCAGCCATGCACAAAAACAATAACAAAACAATAATATTTGCTTGTAAAAAAATTTCGCATGGTTATTAGAGACAGCAAAAAAAGACAAAAACAACTAAATACAGGATTTCTGCTGGTGAATAAAATTAGCTACGTTTTATTTTGACTATACCGCCAGTTCTTTTTGCAGAACAGACAGCCCTTGTCCTTGGCTCGGATCTCTCAAGGTTAATTTGTTTTGTGTGGGAAAGTCATATCGTCTATGATTGCTTATGTAGTGAGGACATCACTGTGTCCTCCAAACACAGAAAACTAGTGAGAATAGTTGCATAGCAGTAAAACTGATTTTGAATATAATGTTCTACTAAGCATTAGTGTAGTTTCTGTATTCATTTAAAACCCAGGGCATTAATACCGAATTTAAATGTAGTCTCAAGAAAAGTTTCTAAACTAAAATTGCTGACCACATGCTTTTCCCTGTCTGTGATTTCATCATGAACAACCTCATTAGAACGAAGAGCAAACGTGAAATTCTGCGTGTAAACGGGCAAATCTGCCACAGAGACGTTTAACATGACGTACGTTTGACTGCAACGAGTCGTTCGAGGTGTGTTGAGTGGCATGTGCGCTGCAAGAGAAGAAGAACATCACTGGAAGACGACAAGAGATCAGGAAGACCTTCGACGAACTCAACCCCCCAAAAAGTCAAAAACTATTCAGCAACTTGTGCATGATGATCGTCGGAGAACAAGCCACACGATCTCACTTCCGCACCCACCCTACTCACCAGATTCAGCTCCTGCGGACTTCGCCCTTTTCCTGAAAATGAAGATCCAGCTACTGTGGAAATCCAGTGCAATAGCAAAGTCTTGAAAAGAAGACTTCCAGGACACATCCCAGAACACTGGGAGCGCTGTATCGCTGTGCAAGGGGACTATTATCAAGGTGATTGTGTGTAAACGTAGTCGCAAGTCTCGAAACGTTCTGATACCACCTCGTATAGAGGACTTGGATAATGGCTCTGAACATGGCTTGCTGAACTGAAACAATATGTTATACGTTTTATTGGTCAGGTTGTATGTCTGCAGGCTGCCTTTCTGAGCAATGTTGGTTTGAAAAAGTGATTTTTTTTCTCAGTGAACGAAGGGCTAAAATACATACATACATACATACAAGATGTTTGTCAGAACATTACTTCAAACCCTAATCTGACCTGGAAACTGTACTTTAGTTTGCTTTGAGGGAAAAAAAAACTAAATATTATCATCAGCGAGCAATTTCTGTGTTCCCACTGATTAACACTAAGACTGATCCAACTCCTCAGCTAATTACAGCTGAACCCCTCCTGAACTGAGTCAGGTGTGTTACTGAAGAGAAAACAACCATACGACTATAGAGAGCACATGGTACCTGAGATCCTGTAGACTAAACAGATACACTGAGGTTAAAGCAGACTGATCAAATGTTTTGAGTACATTGTGACAGAAAAGTTAATTGATAGAGGCATATGACAGCAAACAGGGATGATAAAATAGCTGCACTGTTTACATTATGCTTTACAGGTATAGTGTTACAACTCTGGAGGCTTCTCATTTGTGTAGAATTCCTGAACAAGACCCAGATCCAATAGAGATTGGAAAGTTTAAAAACAACGTCATCTCTTTAGAAGAAAATAAAAGGAAGATTGTTGATGTTGTACATGTTGTTCCCATTCCACATTTGCTCTAGCTTTATCCTTTTCTTATCTTTTTTTTTCGCTACGAGCTAGTCCTTGTGCAATATGATATAATGCTATGTGCTTTTGTTCTGCTTTTATTTCTTTTTTTCCCTAGCATTGTCACTCTGGTGTATAATCTTGATGTTTGCCTATTTTGTTAGCTTGAATTATACATTTATGTAAATACATTTATTTATATTTAGAGGTTAAACACTGTGGTTAGCATTTTTTTTTTTTTGTACTCTACATGGACAAGTATTAGGGCACCAGATTTTCCAGCCATATGTGGTTCATTCCCCTAAAAAAGAAAAAAGTTAAGAGGCATACAATCGCATATTATGTCACTGGATGAGGTAGAGTAGCACAAAGCCAGCTCCCTGAAGTTTACACGGTTTACATGAGCTGGAGTGGAAGATGAGCTGTGGTCTGCTATAGAGCTCTGACCTCAACCCTATTAAACACCTTTGGAATGAACTGGAATGCTGACTACACACCAGATCTCCTCACGCTATATCAGTACCAGACTGAATAAACTTAAACCTTTACCAGGACACACTAAAATCTAGTGGAACATCTTTTCATATGTTACGTCCCAGTACAGGGTTGGGGCACACAGCGTGATTAAAGGCATGGGTATATATATATATATATATATATATTTTTTTTTTTTTAATAGATAGATAGATAGATAGATAGATAGATAGATAGATAGATAGATAGATAGATAGATAGATAGATAGATAGATAGATAGATAGATAGATAGGTACGTACACAGCAACGTAATGCAATTTGGCATCTACCACAAGTGCAAAAATGTTCAATTGTGCAAATAGTGCAGATAAATATGTAGCATATTTACAGCATGTGATATGTAAGCATATGTACAGTAAATAAATATAAAGGCTATTATAGCAGTGCAGAGATGTGTGGACATCATTAGGAAGTACAGAAATGGTTCTATGGCTATGGCATTGTAGAGGAAATGTGCAGAAGTGGAAGGTTATAATATTATGGCATTTAAGAAATGTGCAAGCTGAATAAACAGTCTACTATTTATACACACACACACACACACACACACACACACACATTATATACACATATACATGAATGTGAAATGTTAGGCAGAATGTACAGTAAGGCTATAAAGATATAAAGATACATATACAGTGGGTACGGAAAGTATTCAGACCACCTTAAATTTTTCACTTTTTGTTATATTGCAGCCATTTGCTAAAATCATTTAGGTTCATTTCTTTTCCTCATGAATGTACACATAGCACCCCATACTGACAGAAAAACACAGAATTGTTGACCTTTTTGCAGATTTATTAAAAAAGAAAAACTGAAATATCACATGGTCCTAAGTATTCAGACCCTTTGCTGTGACACTCAAATATTTAACTCAGGTGCTCTCCATTTCTTCTGATCATCCTTGAGATGGTTCTACACCTTCATTTGAGTCCAGAAATTTTTGATTATACTGATTGGACTTGATTAGGAAAGCCACACACCTGTTTATATAAGACCTTACAGATCACAATGCATGTCAGAGCAAATGAGAATCATGAGGTCAAAGGAACTGCCTGAAGAGCTCAGAGACAGAATTGTGGCAAGGCACAGATCTGGCCAAGGTTCCAAAAATTTTTTTGCTGCACTTAAGGTTCCTAAGAGCACAGTGGCCTCCATAATCCTCAAATGGAAGACGTTTGGGACGACCAGAACCATTCCTAGAGCTGGCCGTCCGGCCAAACTGAGCTATCGGGGGAGAAGAGCCTTGGTGAGAGAGGTAAAGAAGAACCCAAAGATCACTGTGGCTGAGCTCCAGAGATGCAGTCGGGAGATGGGAGAAAGTTGTAGAAAGTCAACCATCACTGCAGCCCTTCACCAGTGGGGCTTTATAGCAGAGTGGCCCGACGGAAGCCTCTCCTCAGTGCAGGACACATGAAAACCCGCATGGAGTTCTCCAAGATGGTGAGAAATAAGATTCTCTGGTCTGATGAGACCAAGATAGAACTTTTTGGCCTTAATTCTAAGCGGTATGTGTGGAGAAAACCAGGCACTGCTCATCACCTGTCCAGTATAGTCTCAACAATGAAGCATGGTGGTGGCAGCATCATGCTGTGGGGGTGTTTTTCAGCTGCAGGGACAGGACGACTAGTTGCAATCAAGGGAAAGATGAATGCGGCCAAGCACAGGGATATCCTGGACGAAAACCTTCTCCAGAGTGCTCTGGACCTCAGACAGGTCTGAAGGTTTACCTTCCAACAAGACAATGACCCTAAGCACACAGCTAAAATAACGATGGAGTGGCTTCACAACAACTCCATGACTGTTCTTGAATGGCCCAGCCAGAGCAATGACTTAAACCCAATTGAGCATCTCTGGAGAGACCTAAAAATAGCTGTCCACCAACGTTTACCGTCCAACTTGACAGAACTGGAGAGGATCTGCAAGGAGGAATGGCAGAGGATCCCTGAATCCAGGTGTGAAAAACTTGTTGCAGCCTTCCCAAAAAGACTCATGGCTGTATTAGATCAAAAGGGGGCTTCTACTAAATACTGAGCAAAGGGTCTGAATAATTAGGACCATGTGATATTTCAGTTTTTCTTTTTTAATAAATCTGCAACAATGTCAACAATTCTGTGTTTTTCTGTCAATATAGGGTGCTGTGTGTACATTCATGAGGAAAAGAAATGAACTTAAATGATTTTAGCAAATGGCTGCAAAATAAAAAAGAGTGAAAAATTTGAGGGGGTCTGAATACTTTCCGTACCCACTGTAGATAAAAAAATAGTGCAGATGTACTGAGGAGTAAAAAAGATATACTATGTAATATGTACATGTATAGTACAGAGGTTATATACAGTGTTTTGTTTGTTTTGTGTTTGTTTTGTAGCAATTAGCGGTGTAGTGTAGAGTTCAGTTATGTGATGGTGGATTGAAAAAAGCTGTCCCTGAACCTGCTGGTGCTGGTGCGTATGTTCCTGTATCTCCTTCTTGATGGAAGGAGGTTAAACAGTTTATGACTGGGATATGAAGAGTCCTTGATAATGTTGTGAGATCTGCGCAGACATCTGCTGTGGTGAAGGTGGCAGGTAGTTGGGTGCCAGTGATGCGATGGGCGGTTTTGACCACCCTTTGCAGGGCTTTACGTTCACACACAGTGGAGCCTCCGTACCATACAGTAATGGAGATGGTCAGGATGCTCTCGATGATGCAGCGGTAGGAACTCGTAAAAATCCCTGAAGACAGATGAGCTTTCCTGAGACTTCTCAAGAAGTACAAGCGTCATTGTGCTTTCTTAACCAGGGCTGAAGTGTTCTAGTTCTATGACAGATCCTCAGAGATGTGAACTCCCAGGAACTTAAAGCTGGAGACTCGCTCCACCTCAGTTCCATTGATGTTGACTGGGGAGTGTCTCCTGCTGTTGGATTTCCGAGTCCACGATGAGCTCTTTAGTCTTCTAAGCGTTGAGGGTCAGGTTGTTGGTGGCACACCATGCTGTCAGATAAGCAGAGGAGGAGGGAAAACTTGTTTTTACTATCACTACTGTACACTACGTATCCCTAAACTTTAAATTTTTTTATTTTTCTTCTTTGTTTATTTTAATTTTCGTCACAGTCTTCGCTTCCTGGCTTTGCTTCACCATCTAGCAGCGGCGTCTCGAGCTCGTTCCTCAATTTTTTGCTCGCGTAACAAAACAAAAAATCGACTAAGTGACCGCTTGTACTTCGGAAAACTCGTACATTAATGCACTCGTAAGTCAAAGTACCACTGTGTATATATTAGGTGGATGAAAGTGTATTTGGTAAAAGTGTGATGGGGGAATGAAAACACAAACACCGCGGTGTCGTAAAATGGAAGGTACAATACAGCACCGGGACAGACTTCAGGGTGGACCAAGGCCAAAATAATAAACAAAAAGCACTTTTAACAAACACTAACTACCTACAAATAAAACCCAAAAGACTTTCCTAACTCCCTCACAAAAAAAAGGGAACAAACCCACACTCAACAGAAATGGCAGCCACACCACTACTACCGGTGAACAAAACAACAAATATGTACATATATTTACAGGTATAATACAGTGAGGTACACACGGACAAAACGGAACAGGGCAAACTCAGAGTCAGAACGGACGTAGGTCAGTACAGGAAATCACAAAAACTTGGGACAGAATAACGAGGGGCAGCGACCTCCTGAATCCCAGCTTCCCCTCGACTTTATAGGTCGCCTCCTGCTGATGTCATCATAATGGAAGAGGGTGTGGCTTAGTTTAGTGGAATGCAGGGGAGACCTGGACTGGAGTCTCGGGATGGCACCTGCACACTACACACTTGATGTAAAAAAAAAAATAAAAAAAATTCGCACAAATGAAGCCATGGGTGTTGTGGCGAGTTCGAGTCAGAAGTTTCTTCCATCATTTATTCCTCTCTTAATGTTTTGCTTGCTGTTAAACTGATGTTAATGCTAAGTAGATTCCACCAGGCACCAATCAAGTTTAAAACAGAGCACATGCTCGACCCTGATTGGTGGATTGCTGTAAATTCTTATCTGCTCATTAATAAAAAAAAAAACTGATTTTGCAAAATGTAGTTGAGTAAAAAGATATTTAACTTTGAAATGTAGTGAAGTTAAAGTAAAAGTCTCCTCAAATGGAAACACATCAGTAAAGTACAAATACGTCAAACAGCTACTTACATACCGTAGCAAATTACATTTACTTCGTAACTGTCCACCGCTGTTGACCATTGACCTGCTTTGGAAAATATAATCCAGCTCAAACTTTTTTTGCTCACATTTAATATCAGTTGAATGGCATTTCAAGGTCATATACTCAATGCTTAAATAGGAACACCTCTATTCAAATACTATTTGGACATTTATTTTTACTGCTTATTTTACTGCCAGTGGTTTGACAATGGAAATGCAGTAGGAGCAGACCAGGTGCAGTGGTACTGCTAGGATTTTTTTTCATCGGTCACCATTCTGTAAGAATCAGTGTAACAGTCTAATATTCAAGCAGAGCGAAGGATGAACCCAATGTACAACTATACATTTTTGTGTATCAATATAGCGGTCTACATTGCCATCTTGTGGCCAAAAGCACACACTGCAGGTTTTGAGTTGTACAAAACAACTGGAAGTACTGTAATCAAAGATTATAAAAACGGCCCAAAATATCAATCAATTATCTATTTATGAATAGATAACATTCATTCATTAAGTGCTAATTAAAAATTAAATATTATATTTCCCAGACTATAAAACACTCTCTCCAGGAATATTTCAGATTCAAATTCCCAATCGTGATGTGCTTAAATTTGACAAAACACAATAATACAACACAATGCCAACAAACACGCTTCAATAATCCATTATTTTGTGTTACATATACAGCTGTAATGAAGCTAACTAATAGTGGGTGGTGTTAAGCTCCTCTTTTGCTTCTCAGTAAGTAAAATTTGCTCAATTTACCTTTAATTATGTTATTATTAATAATGAATGATATGCATCTATATTTTAATATTGTGATTTAAAAAAAAGAATAGCAGCAAATAAAATAAGATACAGCTCACTGCTAAGTAGCGCTATGGTGAGCTATTTTTTTTAGAAAAGGCCCGCGGGCGACTCGTGGGCCTTGCGGGCGACCTGGTTGGTAAACCCCCTGTCGTAGAATGCTAATATACATAAGTTAAGTTGACATTTGTAAAATGACTCAATAAATAATAATTCAGGTGCGGAGTTAGATTTAGTCAGTCAGCTGGAACTTGTGGTTGATGCTTGATGGTTAATCAGCCAATAATAAGTCTTTTTAATGAGTTAGCATGGAGCACTGGCCAAAAGAGGGGCAACACTTGTGAAGCGTGCTTGTACCCCACAAAGCGCCTCTTGGGGCTCTTTCGGCTTCTCCCATTAGGGTCGCCACAGCGGATCATCCGCATGTTTGATTTGGCATGTTTTTACGCTGGATGCCCTTCCTAACGCAACCCTCCCCATTGATCCGGGATTGGGACCGGCACTGAGAGTGCATTGGATTATGCAACCCTAATGGTTGGGGTTGGTTCCCTGACCGAGGATCGAACCCAGGCCGCAGCAGTGAGAGCACCGCATCCTAACCACTAGACCACCAGGGAACCTCTTGGGGCTCTATTATAAATTAATTATTGCCATCTTTTTTTGGCACGTAACTCATCCCATGGACATGAATGAGGACTCAAATTAAACAGATTGAAGTTTTTATAGATGATTTTTTTAACACCAGAAAACTGTTTTCAGCCCATAGAGGGTGACTGGGTGACGTATATATTAAGAAGTAGTCCTGCCACATTCCATTTCAGAATTTTCACAGGAAATGTCTGGAAAATGGGGACATTCCAACCTCATAAACAAGAGCGGAAATATTTTCGACTCCCTAACGACCACACAGTCAAGTGCCAAGCAGGACTGATGTGTCCAAGTGTTTAGCTTGATCCAGACAATCAGGAAAATCCAATTTGGGATTGGATGTCAGGTGTGCATGTCAGGTAGAACTTTCTGTTGGGATCTACGAGGTGGTATCAAAACGTTAGAGACTACAAGAATATTTATTTTTCTATGTTTACACACTATCCTCTCAAAATGGTCTCTTTGTACAGTAATACGCCGCTCCCAGCGTTCCTGCAACTTCTGGAATGTGTTCTGGAAGTCTTCCGTTCGAAGCGTGTCGAGCACCACTGGCGCTGGGATAAACGGCGACTTTGAGCTTTGATCTTCATCTTCCAGTTGTTTCCGGCAAAAAACTCACGTTCGAGGAGGGCAGTTGCACAGCTCCCAATGAACACAGGACTTATGAAGATCGGTGCTCCCTGTGCCTGCGCGTGCAGCCTTGTGCTGCCATCTGCTGGCGTGTTCCAAAACTAGTTTTGACACTTTTTCTGCATGGACAAATGCTCAGAATATACAATTATCATCATTAACTTGGACATTGAAACGATTTTAAATGACAAACCCCTGAAGGGATTCTTTTATTAGACAAAAAATATTTTTGATCATCAAGTTGCATTTAGTAGTTTAAACCAAAGGGAAAGTAAGGAAAAAACAACAACCTTTTGATTTAAATAATCAAAACTGAAACTGTATCAAAATGCTCTGTTCTTTTAACAACACGTACACGCGCACAAACGCGCACGCACACACACACACACACACACACACACACACACACACACGCACACAGGCCTGAAGTAGCACTAATGATATGTGGGTTGGTTGGGATATACGAGTCAGCCTGAGAGTTGTGCTTAGTAGATTCCACATGAACTGTAGGTCTGTATAACAGCATGAATATTATGCAGTTTTAGTGTCGAAGTTCGTGTAAAAATATGTTGATGTTATAAAAATAAAAATGGAAATGTGATGTACAGTACATTGCCATTAAAAAAAAAAGTGTTATAGTAGTCTGTTTGGTGAGGTGCTGAAATACTGAGTGTGTGCAACAGGTACGAGACTCTTCATAATAAGTTACTATCCAGTGAGACGGCTAGACATATAATACAGCATGGGCTCTGTTCTATTCAGACTGTACACTTCTTTGCTTCTAAACACGACCTGGTGAATCGCAGCAGCACTCGATGATCGGTAAAAGTCTTGTGGGCGGGGAAACGCAGCGACTACCGAGAAGGGAGCAGAAGGGGCCAGTTGAGGAGTGTGTATATGTTACTACACACTCTATACATACATCCAGTATATTTATAATCTCTCTTAGTATAAAAGCCAGAATCTATGTTAGCAGTTCCAGACTGCAGGCCATTAGCTTCCAGGCTAATGCAGAGGAATGTACTGATTTAAAAGAAACAATATTAAATTGCACTACTTGCACTAATGTAACTTGATAGTTCACCTGAACTAATATAAAGAATTTCTTTTTTCCACAAAGCCTTTGTTGTGTTTCATTTCTCCTGACAATTCCACGAGTAAAAAATGAGATCAATTTATCAATAAAAAAAAAGGAAAAAAAATTCGTTTGTCTGACTTTACTTCTTGCATTTCCATCGTTATTTCTCAAAATTCTGAGTTTTTTTTTGTTGCCAGCCGCCCAGTGCCACCCCCTCTGTATTGCCAGAAAGCTTTACACATTAAAAATTAAATAGAGCTACATTCAAAAGACCGATCTTTAAAACAATGGATCAAATCATAAAGGACTATTTTTCGATGTGGTTCCACAAACAGTGAGATGATGTTGCTACTGGAAGAATAGCATGGTATTGAACTTGCCTCCAGTTCCTGAAGAGAGCTCAGGATAAAGTACTCAGAATTGGCAGAAATACAGTCGGAATTGCGAGAAAAAAAAAAAAAAAAAAAAAACAGAATTGTGAGATAAAGTCACGATCAGGCAAACTTTTTTTTGGTCTAAACAAGCTTCCATAAGTATCACTTGCCAACACAATTGCTATACTGTTCGATTTTTGTTACTTTTTTTTATTTATCTGACTTCAGCACTAGGCCAGATAAACAAAATAAAACAATTAAATAAAACGATACTCTTTGTTTTAAAATACACTTCGAGCTGCCAGTTTATTAGGTACAGCGAAGCAGTCCTTGGTGTGTTCCCTTACCGGGTCCATGTAAAACCCTGCAACAGAGCGTTTCCCTTTAAAAATATGTTCCAAGATAATAACTGATTTACAGAGCTGCGTTTTGTAGCTTTATGAAAGTTCACATGATTCTCTCTCAACTCCTTTCAAATAAAGAATAATGGCCTGGGAGTAGAAATAAAGAATCCTGAAGGTTTTAACTTTCTTGCATGCTGTCACATAGAAAAACGTGCAGCGCCACATGCCATAGTGATTGGCGTATTTACAGCATTCGTTTCGTTCGCATTATGTAAACGCCTGAATTCTGGTGGTTTAAATGTCCTAAATTCAGCAGGAAACATGTGGATTAGGTGCGACCGATAACTGTGGGAGCGAGTGAATCTGGGATCACACACACCTCTAATTAAAATTAACTAATAGACTGGCAGCTTATATATACTATATGGACAAAATGATTGGGACACGCCTTTTCTGGTCACTTGTGGTTCTTCCCCAAACTGTTACTACAAAGCTGGAGGCACACAATTATATAGGATGGTCTTTAAATGTGGTAGCATGAATTTTTCCCTATACTTGAACTAGGAGACCCAAACCTGTTTAGTCATGTCGATGCCCCTGTGCACAAAGCCGGCACCATGACGACATGGTTTACATGGGTTCGAGTGGGAGATCTCTTGCTATAGAGCTGTAAACCTTATCAAACACTTTAGGAATGAATTGGACGCTGATTGCACCCCAGGCCTCATCACCTACCCCAGTACCAGACTTTACTAACCCCCATGTGGTTGAATGAGCACAAATCTCTACAAACGCACTCCAAACTCCAGTGGAAAAATGTCCAGAAGTTTGGAGGTTTATTATAACAGCTATTAGGGGACTAAGTGGGAAATAAGACATCAATCAAGAACGTACAAATCCTATGGTGTCCGCAAACGTTTGTTCATATAGTGTATATTGTGTAAGTGAAATGAATGTAAAAATGACAAAAGATGTAGCTGTTTGTTGCGGTGATAATAAACGCGTTTCGTGCTTTTCTTTCTCTTATAAAGCGGTTTTTGTGACAAAAGCATCCCTAACCTGAGTCTGTGCTGTGCTGAGATTTGGATGGACATTTCTGCTCGTGGAATCCTAATGTCATCTCACTTATGATAACACCTGGATGATTTCAGTTTGTGCGGATGCTCATTGTACAGTACACGATGAGGTGGAACGCATTCAGAGTTCGCCTCTGTCGTAACATACACCTCTCTCAGATCGCATATATATACACATATATATATATATATACAATTGAAAGAAAGAGCTCTCTCCATACTCAGGGAAAAAAAATTGACATCTTTTGTGCAAAAATTAATTCTTTTTTTTCTTTCATCTAATCGTAGATTATTCTTTTTTTTATATCCACAGCCCTACATAATAATCCGAGCTTAAAAATATGTATACAGTATATACATATAGAGATCTGATGTTTATGGAAAAGTAAATTGTTTAAAAAAAAAAAAAAAAAAAAAAAAAAAAAAAAAAAAAGGGGGATTTTTTTTTTTTTTTTTCTTCAAATCATGCTACAAGCATGGTTAAATATGTAAGGAACAAACTTTCTGTACAAGTTTTAAATGTAAAAACGAAAGTGTTGCTTTTAAGGATTTAAGCAAAGAACAATTAAGGAAAAAATATATATATCTTTTGTCAGTTCGTGATGGCTGATTAGTATAAACGCCTGAAGCTGAAGGGACCATCCACGTGGGTTCAGTAAAGATGCTGAGGACAGAAAGACATGTAAACACACATTAAACAAACCCAACACACACACACACACACACACACACACACACACACACACACACACACACACACACACACACACACACACACACACACACACACACACACACACACACACACACACACACACACACACACACACACACACACACACACACACCAGACATTCTCTACGACCAGACATTATACTTTGCATCATTCATTCTCTTAAACAATGTCACTTTTCCAGTCCAAATCTCTTCCTGTCTTTAAATCCATATCTTATTCTAGCTTACTCATTCTAACCACACATTCTCTCTCTCCAGATCAACTTCTCCCACTAGCTCACATTCTCTCAAACTCTTTCAGTCTACTTTCTCAGTCATTCTCTCACTCTCTCCATTTTCTCAGAGCAGCATGGACTCCTGCAAGGCGAAGGCCTCTTGTCGGTAATGAACTCCACCGAACACAGTAGGCATCTGTTTCCTGCCAGCCATGGCCCTGTAGTGCATCATGTTCTCTGAGAGGGGAACTGGTGGAAAGTTGAACTCCTGACCATGGTGTAAAGGTGAGAGCTGGGCATTCTGGAAGCTGGATGAGCGGGGTATCCCACCGGGAGTGCGCAGGGACGGCGCGTCCATGTTCATTTCCCCGTGCCAACCTTGGCCTTGCCACTGCCTCTCATGTCGCTGATCTACGTGACGAGTAGGCTGCCTCGGGAAATGCGCGCTTTCCCCAAAGCTGTCCATGTGACCTACGAGATCGGGATGAATCGGCTGGCGCCGGTACGTGGTGTAGCTGTTATGCATTTTTTCCGGTGAGCGATTTGGAGGTGTGGTGCGTACTGTAGTACCGTATGCCCTTTCGTCGTACACCATTCCATACGGACGGTTTTCCGGCAGCATTTTCGGTGGATAGGGGGAATACATGGGCGTCACGCCACCTGGTGTGTAGTGTAAAGGTTGGCGAGGGTCGGGCATCAAGTTTAGGGGTGGATTTTTAGGAATTCGGAAAGTTGGACCCGTGATGCCACTAGTAGTGGGCCTTGTAGGGCTTCCGTGTCTAACAGATGGTGGCATGTACTGATGAGAAGGTTCCGAAACCTGTGTAAATTCTGGAACGTCTGCAACATCTCCCTCCGACACTGGGACATTGTCGTACTGCGAGGCGTTTGAGCCACGGTTGGAGCCGGGCACGAAACCACGGGATCGAGGGCGGAGATGCCGTGGCTGCTCGCTGGACACTGACATGGCAGGAGAAGAGGGTAGCGTGCCATTGAGGTTGGACTGACCCTCCATCATGGCCGCCAGCCTGCCCTCGGACGGTTTTACCCACCGTGGCCCCAAGTCTCTCTGTCTACTCGGTCCTACATTCAAGTTCTGATTCGACGGCATGCGCAATTTTGCGCTGTCAGCAACCATGGCTTCTTTGGTCCCCTGCCTTTTTTCTGACTTTTTGGGTGTTTCATGCACCGAGTCTTTTCTCTCTCCTTTTGCCGAAACATTTGTTTCTGTGGCTGTGCTCGGAGAGGGCAGAGCCTCCATCCGCCCATTAGCGATATGATTGGCTTTCCCTGGCACCAATCCCTCTGGCTCTGGTGGAAGCTGGCCCAGCGGCTTTGTAGGAAACTCCTCATCTTTACCTATACAGGAGAACATAGAAAAGCTAATCAGGGCATTAAAAAAAAATTATTATCTCATGTTCTTGAACCTTTAAATAAATATTTCAGCATTTTTCAACCTAGTCTCTAAGACTATGCATGCAGTATTAGTGAAATGAGCACTGACAAAAACCTTTAAAGAATAATAATAATAAAAAATAAAAAAAACATTATCAACTGATGTTTCATTTGCTACTTTTTGCTAATTTATAAATATATTTGATTAAATATATATTAAAAGTTGCATATTAAGGTTTATGAAATCCCTACAACTACCTAAACAGGTTTTATGTTATCTACCGTATGGTTCATACTGTAGGTCAGCGGTCCCCAACCCCCGGGCCGTGGACCGGCACCGGTCCGTGGGTCAATTGGTACCTTATTTATTATTATTATTATTTATCTGATTCTAAACAATGTTTTATTTTGGATGTTTTATTTTGAAAAAAGACCAAATTCTCTCCGCCACATCTGTCTATGACTCACTCTTAATGCACTTCATGATGCCTGTCTTACCTACATCCGCTACCTTCTTAAAGAGGCTGCTTCGGCTGGTAACACAATACATTACTGCTAAATTCAAACCCCCAAGCTCGCAAAATGAACAAAAAAATGATTTATCATTATAAATTATGATATTTAGAAAATACCAGCTTTTATGCCGTCGTATCGTTTTATTTTGTTGTATTTATCAGCCACACCTTAAAGGCCGGTCCGTGAAAAACATTGTCTGACATTAAACCGGTCCTTGGCGCAAAAAAGGTTGGGGACCGCTGCTGTAGGTAGATAAAGAATAGGTTGAAAAATGCTGAAATATATCTGAAGAGTTTCATTCCAAAAAGTTGTATTTCCATTTTAATTCCAGATTCATTTGTTTGTCATGAACATTTAAAAACCTGATTAAGTGCTATAACAATACTGCATTCTTTAAATGCATTTCAATGAATGTAAGCGCAGGCATGGGAAAATTCCATTTGAATATTAATATACACTATATGGACAAAAGTACTGGGACACCTGACTTTTCCAGCCATATGTGGTTCTTCACCAAACTGTTACCACAAAGTTGGAGGTAGACAATTGTAGGATGCCTTTGGATGCGGTAGGATGCCTTTGGATGCGGTAGAATAACATTAACCTTTCACTCAAACTAAGAGACCCAAACCTGTTCCAGGATGACACTGTCCCTGTGCACAAAAGCCATCTCCATGAAGATATGCTTTACATAGGTTAGAGTGGAAGATCTCCTGCTATAGAGCTCTAACCCTTTTGAACACCTTTGATATGAAATGGAATGCTGACTGCTCCCCAGGCCTCCTCACCTCACCTACATCAGTACAAGACTTTAATACCACTCTTGTGGTTGAATGATCACAAATCTCCACAAGCACACTCCAAAATCTAGTGGAACATCTTCCTAGAAGAGTGGCGATTATTAAAACAGCTAATAGGGAATAAATGTGGAATGTTCAAAAAGTACATACCGGTGTTTTTAAACCTTGTCCATATAGTGTGCATCTTTAGCGTGTGAATGCTTATTCATTCATTAATCTTTTTTGTAATAGATATAAATTTGAAATAGATTTGAATAACAATAAAATGTAAAAAGATATGTAAATAGATAGTAGAATATAATTTTATATAATTACACAAAAATATATGAGAATGATATACCATGTACAATTGTATTAAATAAATGATTATATTAATGCGTTCAAAATACCAGTGGTTTTCTAAGAGGGAAACTTTTACCGATTGTAAATGCTGAGGTAATTATTATAACAGATCTACACATTTTTGCGAAGAAACTCTTCATCAACCACGTAAACACACGCACGGTTGTTACTTGTAACGTGAGCGAGCGTAATCACTACGTATGAGCACAAAGTGAAGATCTGGTGTGTAATGCTCTTTTTTTTTTTTTTTTTTTGGTGGTGGTGGTGGGAAAAAAAACAAACTCATTTCATCAATCACACAGCTCTGCAGAAAAAAAACGAAACAAAACAAGACCATTAAACTAATACGGAACCAAACGGTGAAGTGTAAGCAGTCATGCAGCGGGGACGTCCTTCAGAGAATCCAAAAAAAAAACAACAAAAAAAACAATAATAATAAAAAATGTTAGTATCCACATTCACTGTGAGGGGGGAATAGAAGTCAAGCGACAGCTCTCACCACATCGAAAAGTACAAGACTTGGGAACAAACATGAATCACAGAAGTCATCAGAAAAATCATGTGGAGGCCCGAATCAAAGACAGCAGGATGTTGAGAAGTGTTTTTCGTGAGCATACAGGTGACACGCAGGTACAAAATAGTCATGTGTGAAAAACAGACACTCACATAGATGATCATGGACCTGGTTAAAAGGTTACTATGTTAATATGTTGTCAACTTTATAATTATTATTATTAATTATGTTTAAATAATAAATATTGTATTCAAGTTACTAGTAATTAACTTTCTATTTTCTTCATCCATCTCTAGAGCTACTTGCATATTACAGTCTGGTAAGATATTATTTTTAGTACACGACAGATTGAGCACCTCCCCATAAAGCTATCCAGGAGACGGACCATTATACTGTCAACTGATAATATGTGGTCTAAAATAGTAAGCACACACACACACACACTTACTAATTACCTAGCTCCATTCACTTATCGCATAACCTCATTCAAACGATCTCATACATCTGCTTTTGACCACATAGCAAAACATTCCTAATACATTTCCGGTGTTTTCGGGTGACGTGGAAAACAGAACACCACAATTAAAAAAAAGGCTTAGTTATGGACAAAAGGACAGACGATAGGATGTGGACGAGCATGAGTGTGTGTTCGTTTTGGAAGGGTGCACAGGGCAAGGCGTGGGACACACAGGAGAATGACTGAGAGACAGACACCGTTGCCCACCGGTTGTGTTTGATGGAGGGGGTTTTGTCCCCTTTTCCAACTGCACTATTGTTGACTGGAGCCGAGTTCAGTTCAGAGGGAGAGAACGAGAAGATCAAGAGGCAGACAGATTAGATAAGACTGGGAAGTTTAGACAAGAAGATCAAAAAAATTCATAAAAAATTAATAAAATAAAATAAAATAACAAATAAAAAAACAAGGGTGAAAGGCATCCAAGAGAAGCGCAGATGACAAAAAATAGAAAACAAGGTGGTTCCATAAGAAGATCAGATAAGAAGAAAAGCAGATAAGAACAAAAGATGATTAGACAAGGAGAAAAAAGTAGATTAGAATTATATTATAGAGTCAGACAACCAAAAGATTAGACACAAACAATTCACTGCATCAGTCATATAAATATTTGTATGGCTGCCTGTGTGTATGAACAATTAATTATACATTACGCAATGTATAAATATTGTTCCAAAGTTCTACTGTCGCAGTAATGAGTAGAAAGCATTCTCTGTTCTCTGTGTGTGTGTGTGTGTGTGTGTGTGTGTGTGTGTGTGTGTGTGTAATGCCAGTGACCATTAACAGATCATTGAACAAAGGGACTTTCAGCAATATCCAAAAAAAATCCAAAAAAGTTAAGAGACTGTGCAAAATGTAAATAAAAACAGATGCAAATCTATTTAGAATAAAACAAAGCAAATGTTTCAATTAAGAATATATACAATTTTAAGAAAAATGTTCAATTTGATGGCTGGGCCATGTTTACCACTGGGTAGTATCTTCTGTCTATATACATCTAGAACCTGAGGAGAACTGTTGCTGAAGTTTTGGGAGAGGAATGTTGAACCATATGTGTCTGGTACATGATTCTAGCAGCTCAGCAGTTCTGGGTGTCCTTTGTTGTATTTTTCGGATTATGATGCGCCGTATGTTTTTAAATAGTAAAAGGTCTAAACTGCATGCAGGTCAGTCCAGTACCCGGACTCTTCTACTACGAAGTCGTGCTATTGTAATAGATGCAGTAAACATTGTCTTGCTTAAATATGCAAGGGCTTCCCTGAAAGAAAAAAAAAGATATTGTCTGGATGAAAGCATTTGTGGCTCTAAAACCTGTATATACCATTCAGCATTGTTGGAGCCTTTCCAAATGTCCAAGGTGCCCATTCCACAGGCACTAATGCACTCCCATACCATCAGGGAGGCAGCTTTTTTAAATGACTGCTGGTTAAAAGCTGGATGATCCCTCTCCTCTTTAGTCCGGAGAACGTTGTGTCTGTGGTTTCCAAAAATAAATTAAATTGTCTGACCACAGCACAGATTGCAATTCCAATTGGCCTGGAGAGGATGGCGGCATTTCTGGATGATATTCATTCATGCCTTCTTCTTTGAATGATAGAGATTTAACCTGCATTTGTTTATAACATAGCAAACTGTGTTCACAGGCAATGATTTCTGAAGGTGTTAATGAGCCCATGCAGTGATTTCCATTACTGGAACCATGACTGTTTTATTTGCATTGCTGAATGAGGGATCGAAGATCACAAGCATCCAATATTGATTTGTGCCTTTGTCACTTATGCAGAGATTTTTTGAAACTTTCAATGATATTATGTACTGTAATAATGAGATATTTAACAGTTTTACAATTATGTTGAGAAACATTATTCTGAAAATTGTTCCACAATTCGTAGACACAGACTTTCATGGATTGGTAAAAATCTTTATTTCTGAGAGACTCAGCCTCTAAAGTGCATAAAATGAGATTTTTGAGATTTGCAAATCACTGCATCGTTTTTATTTACATTTTACACCGTGTCCCAACTTTTTGGAATGTTGTTATATATAACTACAGTATGCCGGTGAAGCTTTCTTCTCACCACGTGTGTGCATGTGGGCGTTACCTGGAGGAGGAAGCTCAAGCTTGATGCGTCTGAGTTCGGACATGGAACTCTGGAGCTGCTCGATTACATAGTCGTCTTCGAAGCAGAAATCCTTCGAGAGAGCAACTTGGAGGAACTCCACAAGGTCCTCCATGGAGAACTTCATCAGAGTCTCTGGACACAGGCACATTATAAACACAACCTTGTATTGCTGTGACTAAATTGTTCTCACAAGGGTAATTTTCGCAAGCACACAGAGGTGCTATTACTTTTGTGGAGCTTGAGGATGGTGTAGGACATCGCAGGCAGAACTCTCTCTCCCTCTAGAATGTAGATGTCCCATATCCTGAGGGTTAACGTAAAAGGGGTCTATAGAACGGGAAAAAAAAAACAACCTTATTTAAGAAAAGACAGACAGTCTAAGTGTGCACTATCTAGGTGATAGGAGGTGATGTCATTGTTAAAAGTTATTTCAAGGTACTTGCAGAGGGCGGAGCCACATTATATAACCCTATGAGAATGGAATGTAAAATAATTCTGTACTATGATGCCTTAAAACAATGGCTCAATCCCTTAATGTCCGTCACTCTATCTTATCCTGTTTCCCCTCACTCTCTCCGTTCATTGATTTCTCTGTCCACCGTTTCCCTCTCTTTGTCTCTGTTTCAGCCTCAAATTATCCATTGTCTTCTGTCCTTTGCTCTGGTGTCCATCTTAATCTCTCTCTCATTGCCCTTGTCACAATCGTTCTTGGTCTATCTCTCTTTCCATCCTTCTTACAGTTTGTTTTACCTTAAAGTCCACCTTAAATGATATTCCAGAAGTTTTCCTGACTGAATTCTAGAACCAGGCAGTCTGACCGCACCAATTTCTGAATGGACTGAGAATGCAGTGTTTGAACGTGTCTTACACGATCCAGAAAGCACTGAAAGAACCACTTCATGGTATAGAGGCTGGTGAAAACCTCCTGGTGGTCCTGTAGAGGGAAAAAAACCACATCTCAATGCACAACTCCATACCCTGTGACATTGCAACGCTACATTTTCTAATGACATTTTCGCTCCTACCATCATGTTTATTTACTCTAGTTTCTATTCAACAGTGTTTACTGCATAGATGGAAGAAAATGTATAGCTCTGCTGCTTCTTATTGCCCTGGGATTCATTTAGAGTGTTAAACAGCTGGCCCATGATATAGATATAGTTATAGATTTCCATGCCACATTTGTATAATGCTATTATCTTGGACAAATTGCGCAATTGTTAAATGTGCAATAACTTGTATAACTATCATATTGTAGTCTGACTTTTTTTCTGCCTCAGAAACTCTTCACTGCTGCAACACATTTCCACAGTATGTCAAAAAGATTGGAAAATCATTGATTACACAGCATATTAAATTAAAAAGCATATTTTGATTTTTTAGACAGCAGTCCTTGTACACCCACAATATACAGTATAAACATGAAGTAGCATCAGCAGTTGGTTACATGAGACTGTACATGCAGGGCTTCCCCCTCATGAATCAGTTCATTCTCTCTGATACACACATACACTGTCCCCCCCCTGAGACTAATGAGCTCACATTTATTATTAATGTTTCCTTTCATCACTTCGCTCACCAATTAATGAATCATCTATCGACATTTAGCTCATCGAGACTGCCTATCTGGTTTTTTTTTATGTTTATATTTACAGCCTTGGGCAGACCCTTATCCAGAGTGACTCATTTATTTAATGATCCTGTTAACACAAGGCCTTTGCTTAAGGTGTTGCTTGCAGAGTCCAACACCTTATACACAGAGATATCACTTCCTCAAACATATGCATGCAAGCAATTGAATAATAAAAACAATAAGTGATCAATAATTATGAATAAAATCTTTCATGATCCTCCACAGGTGTCACTGAAGTGAGGGGGAAGTCATGAATGTCGGTTGTGTCGAATGATGGACAGATTTTTTCACTGATCTGTTTTTTGTTTTTTTTTTATTCTACCTTATACACAATCCTCGGGGAGCATTGGACTTTGAATCTGAAGGTCATAAAATCAAATCGCAGATACACTATGCTGCCACTCCTGGGCCTCTGAACAAGGGTTGTATGAGGGATGGGCGAAACCACGTACCAAGTACTTTCAAGACAAGTATCGTCGATAACGATACCGATACTTCTATAAATTATATCTATGTATTACATGTTTTAATAAAAATTTACTGGTAAAAAAAAAAAAAAAAAGTCATTTTTGTGGCATTGCCAGTGGCGTATCGTTCTTTTGACAAGCTTCTTCAGTGTTAACTGAAGTAATACACCTCCAGATTATGCTTTCTTTTTTTTTTTTTCTTCATGATCGCAGCCATGCACTCGAATCCCCGTTTAAACCTGCGCTGAAGTGCTTTGACTGAGTAAGAGAACAGTACAACAGAAAAAGATGTAGTTCCCATTGACATTCCTATTCAAGTATTATAAATATTTATATAAAATATTGCATATTTATATTATTGAAATATTCTAAACTCACTTTTTTTTTCTTTTTTTTTTTTAAACCAGATTAAAACCGGTTTAAAACCTCTATTTGAGAATCGATCCTTTAGTTACAAATCCAACATTGAAAATATTTAAACTTTACGATTGATCCTAATGGATAAGATTAGAGGTCGATCGATTGATCGAGCGGCCGTTGAATCGGGCCGATTTTTTTGATTTTGTAATTAATTGGCATCGGTCGATTGTGCTGCAAATTGTGTGTGCATCCAAACAAGGAAAACCGGAAGAGCTAGAACTGCGAATGTATAACGCAAGCCGCGTTTACACCTGCCGCGTTTACACCTGCCGCAATCAACGGGTTTGTGTAGCTTTCTTGCAATCATGTCTGCAAAAGCGAGAGCAAGAATGAAAAGTGTAGTGTGCTCATTTGCTAAGCTGAATAGCCAATCAGAGTTTTCTTTCTCATGCAGAATCGGTCAAAAAAACTAGAGCCACCAGTGCAGAACACGCGCAAAAAACCCGAAACCTTCAATTTCAACTAGCTATAGTTTTTTAAACACACAACATTCTGCTAACAAGTGCCCTGATTGGAGAGGCTTGTATTGTTTATTTTGAACAATTTTCAGTATCACTTCTTATTACTTAACTGTTATTAAATATTCAATGAGATAAAGAGGGGGAAAAAAAAAATTGCTCAAACATATTGGCCAAAAATATTCGGCATTACGTTGCCCTTATATCTAATTATGGGCATCGGCCAAAGAAAAACCCTTATGGGTGGACCCCTGAATGACATAAATGTAAGTCGCTCTGGAAAAGGGGCGTCTGCCGAATGCTTTGAATGTAAACGTACTCTTCTATATAATGATGTAATGAGTTTGGAATGAAAATTTCGACAGAAAGTCGCTTTACAGAGTCATTAATAAAGTATCAACTTTTCTCAAATCATCGCTGATGATCTGTAGCGCTCGTTTAAAAGCGTAGCAAATAAATGGTCTCCGGGACGCTTTCGCTGTATGAGGAAATAACCTGATTTGTGGACATAACATTATATATGAGTTAATATGAATAAACAACATTCATTAATAAACATTGGTAGTGTGGTATAGGAAGAAAAACACTTTGGGACATTCAAGTTCCCTTTGGAACACAAAACGCAATTGAAGACTGTTTCTCTCTTACTGCAAATAAATGATGCACTTTGCATTTGATATGACATATAAAAAAAAAAATTCGCTTTTTTCCCCTCAGCCATATGTGGACAGTTAGATTGGGGGCTTCTGCATACACCCCCAGGATCGTATTTTTCTGTTTATACGCAGTAGGGTTAGAGGCAAATGCCACCCTGTATTTTTATGCATGTTAGGATGTACGAGTTGTTTTGTTTGGTTCTTTGTTTCCAGCGCCGTGATTCACTATTTTATGCTCATTGAGCCTGTTTGTTTCTTTGTTTTGTTGTTATACATAGTCCTGTCTCTAACGCATGTCAATTTGTATTATACACCGGAAAGTAAAGTGAAAGAAAAACTTGAACTGGGTCTCGGTTATGCCCTTTCTTTCAACATGCATCCCACCTTATGGGCAGATGTGTGTGTGTGTGTGTGCACGTGTGCGCGTGTGTGCGTGTGCACGCCTGTGTGTGTGCATGCCTTACTAGATGTTGTTTAAGTTTAGGCAACATTTTCTTCAGGATGCCGTCATGATGCTCTTGGAAGCGCAGCAGCTTTGGAAAACCAGGCACGAAGAATCCTGAACACACACACACACACACACACACACACACACCGGTGTGACTAATGTTGCTCGTTTTTATTAGAAATCTCTTTAATCTCATTTCAATTCGAACTATTTGCATGTTGTAGCTCGAGGTATACAAGAAGTACGTGTAAAGTGTACTTTGCATGCTTTGTATTTTGATTAAGTACACGCTGCTGGGAAAGATATAACTGTGTATAATGAGAGTGTATATGTGTATCCTGTATATAAAGTGTGTAGCAATGTCCATGTGTGTGTGTATATGTGCGTGTATGTGTACCGTGCATCGCATGACTCGGACCAGATAGCAGTCTGACCAGAGCCCAGAATGCGTCCTCTTCATTCATATAAATCAGAAGGAGAGCAGTGATCTGGCTCATACCTTGACAATATCCCACCTCCTAAACACACACACACACACACACACACACACACACACACACACACACACACACACACACACACACACACACACACTTATTTATTTATGTGTTTAACACACAACAATACATTTATTTCCTATAACCCATGCATTAGTACATTGAAATAAATGAGTATAATATTCTAAGATCCTGGTTTTGCACTGAAGGGAGATTTCCAAAGTGAGTTCATCTCAAGTACAACTAATATCTGCCTTCTTGAGATTTTCTATTGTTTGAATGCTAATTCACGAGTCTGGGACCGGAGGAGAGCACAAAACCCTGAAACTGTGCACCAGTGAGTTATAAAATCCACTGGAGCAGCTTGACTTGCATGAATTCAGCCATGAATACAAGCTTACGAGTTTGGTTTAATAGGGATATGCAGGTCAAATGACAAAATATAGCCAAAAACCATAAAATCTCTCTCTCTCTACTTGTCTCCAAAGCCAGTGTTATGCATCAATATGAACTACACCTTCACAAGCAGCCCTGTTCACATAGTCATCTTTCACGCCTGTGTATCTGAAGTACAGCAGATGTACCAATTCTGTGACATTTATTCATGTATTTATTTATTTAAAATCTATTTAGCTGAAAAAACGTTGCTATGCGCATATGTAATAGTGAGTAATGCAGACTTTGCATGCAGACACAAGACAAACAATCTTGAAGCCTGTTGCCAGAATGCCTTTGACGCTCTATATAACAGAGCATCTGAAATATGTTAACACACGGCCTGCTTACAATGATGGTTACTGTAGGTAAAAAAATAAATAAATGGGTAATATTGTATGTGTAAACAGAGAAGATGTCCACTAGAGGGCAGATCAACATAATTGGCATTTATCTATCATTTCACAACAACTACATTTGAGAATATCACTCTAGAGGTCACGCTAAAAAAAATAAACCTAATCGTGCAGCAATTCATATAAACTGCACCAGTTTGTTGTGTAAATTTCTTGCCTCCTTAATGTGCTTTAGACCGTCAGCCATCTTGTGCAGAGGAAAGGGTGAGTACAGAGTCAATAGCCCTAGTAGTGTTACTACAACTACTAGACTATTCCCTATTATGGCCAGAAACCCTCAGAATGAGCAGTTCATCATTACTTAAAGAAATGAGGGTCAGCGAACTGATATATCTTGCAAACTTTTAAGGTATCCCCAAGTGCAGTCTCCAAAACCACCAAATGCTAAGATAAAACAGGCTCTTACAAGGACTTTCCCAGGAAAAGGGAAAACCAGGAGCTGCTGCAGAGGATACGTTTATTAGAATTACCTCCCTCAGAAACCACCAACTAAATTCGGTACAATGCATCAAATGGAAACATTTAGTTTAAAAGTGTACATGCTTTTTAAATACATTAAAATGAAAAAAAGTAAAAAAAATCGGAGACTGGATGCAGGAGACGGCGTGAGTCAGGCCTCCATGGTCGAATTGTGGCAAAGAAACCATTACTTCGAGAGAACAACAAGCAGAGGAGATTTGCTTGGCTCAAGAGTGAAGGAAAAGCAGCCAACAAGCACCCAACACCTTAGTGGCTGCTTTGAAGAATCAAACACATAAGACATGTTCTGGGTTATTTAACACATTTCTTGTTATTTTCCAAACAAGTTCTTTCATAGTTTGGATATCTTGGGTATTGATGTACACTGTTGAAAACAATAAAAAAAAAAAAAAAAATAGAATAAGAAATACCTTCGAATAAGATGGTGTGTTCAAACGTTTGACTGGTACTGTATTTACACAATTATTGACCAATTCGTTTTCAGAACTACAATGTTAATATTAGTTTTAATTGAAAAGCAAGACATCAGGGAGTCAGTGATCGAGAGGTTGGTGCGGATGTTGTAGTGACTCACCCTGTTGTACATGGAGTAGGTCGTTAGGACGTGGAACAGGTCCTGCTGCCTGTAAACAAACACACACACACCGGTTTCCTTAATCAAACATAGTCTCTATTAATCAAACATGGGAAACCAGCCCAATTAGCACACATACATAATTAGTTTGCCTGTGTGTGTATTAAAAAAACAGCCATTGTACATTAGAAGTACACACCCTGAGCAAAATGTACTCTACTCATGATTCCCCTGACTGCATCACTTTTACTGTCTCCCCCTTTAAAAATAATTTGTAAAAGGACTGTATTTTCATTTGTCGGCATCATTTCTCTTCATATCATTAACAAGCTTTTACTGCATGCTGAATGATGTGGGTGTGGTTAGGCTGGCACTGTGTGTGTGTGTATGTGTGTGTGTGTGTGTGTGTGTGACGCACTTGACGTCATATCGCCGCATAAACATGATGTGGTCTCTGTATGTGCGGTTGACATCCAGATCTATTTGACGAATATCAGGGGACAAACGTTTTGCTCTCAACTTCAGCTTCTGCAAAAAAGGAGATAAGGGAGAAAAGAGAGAGAGAGAGAGAGAGAGAGAGAGAGAGAGAGAGAGAGAGAGAGAGAGAGAGAGAGAGGGAAGAGAGTAAGAGGGAGATGTGAGAGTGATCTCATTAATTTAAATGAACTTAACTAAACCAACAATGCAGCTCAAACATCAAACTTACAGTGGAGAAAGACAGTCTACTGTGCTGGTAAAACACACACACACACACACACACACACACACGAATTTCACTCTGAAATTAATGTCTATATACTAAGGGTGTAACGGTACACAAAATGCGCGGTTTGGTACGTACCTCCAGTTTTTAAGTCATGGTTCGGTGCAATTACGGGTCCGTTGGGGGGACGGACGCAAAACATAAAATTGCTTGTCGTTTTTTTTTTTATATTTTTTTTTTTTTATTATTATTATTATTATTATTTGTGATTGTAAACATTTGAACAGTTTACATTTTTTAAACAAATATTCCATTTGCCCAAAACAAATCTTATTTCCAGTATGGCGTGAGTAGCCACAGTGACAGTTTTTATCCCCCTGGCATTGTTTTGTGTGTTTTCAAGTTTAATAAGAATTAAAAAATTGCATTTAAAGTGCGAGACGGGGACTAAATAAACTTGCAGTCCGCCAATTGATACGTTTCTGAGAAAAGATTTCGGTATGAATAAGTGTACTGTTACACCCCAAATATATACGGTCACTCAATACACTCATATTTACACACTCGCTCAACTTATATTTACACACACACACACACACACACACACACACAGTTTTACGCTTAGTCATATTTACACACTTGCTTGTACACTCGCTCAAATCACATTTGCACACACTCGCACACACGTGTGTGTGTGGCGCTAGCAGGATTCTTGTGGGATGCAACGTTTGAATAAAGATTTTAACTGTATCTGTAAGACTTAAGAAAACGTCCCCTCAAAATGAAAGGGTGGGGGCAGTCAGTTCAGCACTGAGCTCAGCAAGTGACATCAAGCCAACATGGCTGCTCACAGAATCAAAAAAAAAATTATGGTTATATACTTTTAAAAAATTATAAATGTGACGTTTCAATCAACCAGAATGGACATATTGCTCGTGAAATCTATAGTAATTTCTGTTTAGTTCACTGTTCTGAGGTACATTTAGTCTGTCATAATTATATACAGTGAGGAAAATAAGTATTTGAACACCCTGCTATTTTGCAAGTTCTCCCACTTAGAAATCATGGAGGGGTCTGAAATTTTCATCGTAGGTGCATGTCCACTGTGTGAGACATAATCTAAAAAAAAAAAATCCAGAAATCACAATATATGATTTTTAAACTATTTATTTGTATGATACAGCTGCAAATAAGTATTTGAACACCTGTCTATCAGCTAGAATTCTGACCCTCAAAGACCTGTTAGTCTGCCTTTAAAATGTCCACCTCCACTACATTTATTATCCTAAATTAGATACACCTGTTTGAAGTTGTTAGCTGCATAAAGACACCTGTCCACCCCATACAATCAGTAAGAATCCAACTACTAACATGACCAAGACCAAAGAGCTGTCCAAAGACACTAGAGACAAAATTGTACACCTCCACAAGGCTGGAAAGGGCTACGGGGATATTGCCAAGCAGCTTGGTGAAAAAAGGTCCACTGTTGGAGCAATCATTAGAAAATGGAAGAAGCTAAACATGACTGTCAATCTCCCTCGGACTGGGGCTCCATGCAAGATCTCACCTCGTGGGGTCTCAATGATCCTAAGGAAGGCGAGAAATCAGCCCAGAACTACACTAGAGGAGCTGGTCAATGACCTGAAAAGAGCTGGGACCACCGTTTCCAAGGTTACTGTTGGTAATACACTAAGACGTCATGGTTTGAAATCATGCATGGCACGGAAGGTTCCCCTGCTTAAACCAGCACATGTCCAGGCACGTCTTAAGTTTGCCAATGACCATTTGGATGATCCAGAGGAGTCATGGGAGAAAGTCATGTGGTCAGATGAGACCAAAATAGAACTTTTGGGTCATAATTCCACTAAACGTGTTTGGAGTAAGAAGAATGATGAGTACCATCCCAAGAACACCATCCCTACTGTGAAGCATGGGGGTGGTAGCATCATGCTTTGGGGGTGTTTTTCTGCACATGGGACAGGGCGACTGCACTGTATTAAGGAGAGGATGACCGGGGCCATGTATTGCGAGATTTTGGGGAACAACCTCCTTCCCTCAGTTAGAGCATTGAAGATGGGTCGAGGCTGGGTCTTCCAACATGACAATGACCCGAAGCACACAGCCAGGATAACCAAGGAGTGGCTCTGTAAGAAGCATATCAATGTTCTGGCGTGGCCTAGCCAGTCTCCAGACCTAAACCCAATAGAGAATCTTTGGAGGGAGCTCAAACTCCGTGTTTCTCAGCGACAGGCCAGAAACCTGACTGATCTAGAGAAGATCTGTGTGGAGGAGTGGGCCAAAATCCCCCCTGCAGTGTGTGCAAACCTGGTAAAAAACTACAGGAAACGTTTGACCTCTGTAATTGCAAACAAAGGCTCCTGTACCAAATATTAACATTGACTTTCTCAGGTGTTCAAATACTTATTTGCAGCTGTATCATACAAATAAATAGTTAAAAAATCATATATTGTGATTTCTGGATTTTTTTTTTAGATTATGTCTCTCACAGTGGACATGCACCTACGATGACAATTTCAGACCCCTCCATGATTTCTAAGTGGGAGAACCTGCAAAATAGCAGGGTGTTCAAATACTTATTTTCCTCACTGTAGTTGACCATGTTTTTTCCCCTCCTGGAGGTCTCTATCGGTAAACTCTGCTCAAACAGATCCACTTCCAAAGTGTCTATCTTCAGTAATGCTCCATCCTGTCACCTCATTTAGTCTTGTCCCAGGCCTCTGATAGGCTGCGAACTAGCGAAACCAAATAAGTGCTGAAACCCATAAAGTCATACAGGGCATCCGGAAAGCATTCACAGCTCTTCATTTTTTGTGACAGATCTGGGGAAGGCTGCAGAAAGATTTCTGCAGCATTGAAGGTCCCAATGAGCACAGTGGCCTCCATCATTAGTAAATCGAAGAAGTTTGGAACCACCAGGACTCTTCCTTGAGCGGGCCGCCCGGCCAAACTGAGCGATCGTGGAAGAATGGTCTTAGTCAGGGAGGTGACCAAGAACCCGATGGTCACTCTGAAAGAGCTCCAGCATTTCTTTGTGGAAGAACAACCGTCTCTGCAGCACTCCACCAATCAGGCCTGTATGTAGAGTGGCCAGACTGAAGCCACTCCTCGGTAAAAGGCACATGACAGTCCACCTGGAGTTTGCCAAAAGGCACATGAAGGACTCTCAGACCATGAGAAACAGAGATTGAACTCTTTGGAGATTTATCCGGGATTGGGACCGGCACTAAGAGTGCACTGGCTTGTGCAACCCTAATGGCTGGGTTTGGTTCCCTGACCAGTAATCGAACCCGGGCCAAGGCGGAGGAGCGCCGAATCCTAACCACTAGACCTCCAGGAAACCCTATCTATGTTTACACACTATCAACTATAAATTAAAATACAATTCTGATCGTTTTATTGTCTCGACTACTTCGATCTTGAATTTCTCATTAACATGAGCGTTTTGCTAACAATGAAACCAGGCAAAATATCACGTTGTTCAGATTGTTGAACAAATGTTCCTCTATTGTAAGTGTCCCCCTCTGAGACGTGGAAACGGTAGAAAAATGCTCATTTTCTCACAGGAATCAGAAACAAGAAATGCAGCACTGAGCAACGAATTAGCAGGACCAGAAAATACATAAATATCAACTTTACTATATAATAAAATGGACTTTTCCTCTAATAAATATGAAGGTAGGTATGTAGGTGTGTGTTGGGGTGTGTACCTCATAGAAATCTTTCTTTTCCTCTTTTATTTTGGGGACGTCAAGAAGGAGACACCACACCTGTCCTCGAAGCTGTAGTGGGATTCCTTTATAGACCCTTCTTACCATCTGCACACACACACACACACACACACACACACACACACACACACACACACACAGCTTTATTACAATTTCTCAGAACTCTACCACATCTGTCTTAACAGTAAGATAAACAGTTGGATAAGTGCATCACAATGTGCATGTTCTTGTATAACCTAAGTCTTAGTGAACCATTCAAGTGGTTCAATCTTCTGAACTAAATATCACAGTAGATATGCCAAGGTTTCATTTCAGCATTTGTGAAAAAAACAAAAAAAAGACAAAACACTGCTCACGGTGCCTGAACCATCATATGATTAAACACTGAACATTACAACCAGGGATATTTTTGCTTGGGATATATATGGGGCGCATATGGTGGTTCGAGGCACGCACTGTTATTACTGTGAGCCATTCAAATGGCTGTCATCGTCTTTTCGAAGAAAATTGCTGCAGTATGTTTGCTCTCCTGCTCAGCACAGAACTGTGGCGTAAACCGAGCACCAAGCTGGAGCATCTTTTTTTAGCCAGATGTTGGTTGGCTGGTCTATTCAAAAATAAATCTTTTGACTAAAAATTATATTTCACTACCTATGACTACCTTAAACGTCCCTTTCCTAGAGTACAGACTTTTAACACTGGATATACACCTTCCAAGCAATTTACACTGCTTTAAACTGAAAAAAAAAAAAAAAAAAAAAAAAAAAGAGTGAGAGAGTTTTTTAAAGGACTTTGGAAAAATCGTTACTGAACAATACATGAATGAAAACAAGTACAGGCTGTAAAATGTGCAAATGCCTGTCAATACAAATAGATCAGTATTATGCAGGTGGAAAGCTCATGAAAATACTATTTTTGATGGTGATGGTGTATGGTTTAGAGACAGTGGCATTGACTAAAGACAGGAGGTGGAGCTGGAGGTAGCAGAGCTGAAGATGTTGAGGTTTTCGTTGGGAGTGATGAGGATGAACAGGTTTAGAAATGAGTTTATTAGAGGGACAGCGCATGTAGGACGTTTTGGAGACAAGGTGAGAAAGGCCCGATTGAGATGGTTTGGACCTGTGCAGAGGAGGGACATGGGGTATATCGGTAGAAGAATGCTGAGGACGGAGCCACCAGGAAGGAGGAAAGGGAGGAAGACCAAGGAGGAGGTTCATGGATGTGGTGAGGGAAGACATGCAGGTAGTTGGTGCGAAAAATGCAGATGTAGAGGACAGAGGGGTATGGAGACGGGTGATCCGCTGTGGCGACCCCTAATGGGAGCAGCCGAAAGAAGGACCTCAGCAAATTTTACACTGAGTAAATTTGAAATCTACTATTTACTTTTACGCGAGTAGATTTTTAGACCAGTAACTTTAAGTAAAATTTCATTAAACTAACAGTACTTTTACTTGAAAAGAATATTGTAATAATACACAAATATAGTTATAATAATATTAATATTGTAATAATACAACAATACGGAGAATAGAGTGAAAAATAAGAAATTAACCCCCTGGTCTCATTTGCATCTGTATTCATAACCCTATAATATAGCCGACACTACTGATATTAGCACGTGATTCATTAGGCACTTTTCCTTCTGTGGCCCTTCTCTTCTTTCAGACCTGCCTCACTGCATGGCATCTTTTCTAGAATCTCTTCCGTAATTAACACGTACCAAACCCTGATTCGGTGATCGACTTTCACAACATGCAGATACACACAATCGTGTACATCATTAAGCCAGTTATTTCAATTTGCCTTTCCTTTCCATAACCAAGGCTATAATATACTTACAGTGAGGAAAATAAGTATTTGAACACCCTGCTATTTTGCAAGTTCTCCCACTTAGAAATCATGGAGGGGTCTGAAATTGTCATCGTAGGTGCATGTCCACTGTGAGAGACATAATCTAAAAAAAAAATCCAGAAATCACAATATATGATATTTAAACTATTTATTTGTTTGATACAGCTGCAAATAAGTATTTGAACACCTGTCTATCAGCTAGAATTCTGACCCTTAAAGACCTGTTAGTCTGCCTTTAAAATGTCCACCTCCACTACATTTATTATCCTAAATTAGATGCACCTGTTTGAGGTCGTTAGCTGCATAAAGACACCTGTCCACCCATACAATCAGTAAGAATCCAACTACTAACATGGCCAAGACCAAAGAGCTGTCCAAAGACACTAGAGACAAAATTGTACACCTCCACAAGGCTGGAAAGGGCTACGAGGAAATTGCAAAGCAGCTTGGTGAAAAAAGGTCCACTGTTGGAGCAATCATTAGAAAATGGAAGAAGCTAAACATGACTGTCAATCCCCCCACGGACTTGGGCTCCATGCAAGATCTCACCTCGTGGGGTCTCAATGATCCTAAGGAAGGTGAGAAATCAGCCCAGAACTACACGGGAGGAGCTGGTCAATGACCTGAAAAGAGCTGGGACCACCGTTTCCAAGGTTACTGTTGGTAATAGACTAAGACGTCATGGTTTGAAATCATGCATGGCACGAAAGGTTCCCCTGCTTAAACCAGCACATGTCCAGGCACGTCTTAAGTTTGCCAATGACCATTTGGATGATCCAGAGGAGTCATGGGAGAAAGTCATGTGTTCAGATGAGACCAAAATAGAACTTTTGGGTCATAATTCCACTAAAGGTGTTTGGAGGAAGAAGAATGATGAATACCATCCCAAGAACACCATCCCTACTGTGAAGCATGGGGGTGGTAGCATCATGCTTTGGGGGTCTTTTTCTGCACATGGGACAGGGCGACTGCACTGTATTAAGGAGAGGATGACCGGGGCCATGTATTGCGAGATTTTGAGGAACAACCTCCTTCCCTCAGTTAGAGCATTGAAGATGGGTCGAGGCTGGGTCTTCCAACATGACAATGACCCGAAGCACACAGCCAGGATAACCAGGGAGTGGCTCTGTAAGAAGCATATCAAGGTCCTGCCGTGGCCTAGCCAGTCTCCAGACCTAAACCCAATAGAGAATCTCCTTGTTTCTCAGAGACAGGCCAGAAACCTGAATGATCTAGAGAAGATCTGTGTGGAGGAGTGGGCCAAAATCCCTCCTGCAGTGTGTGCAAACCTGGTGAAAAACTACAGGACACGTTTGACCTCTGTAATTGCAAACAAAGGCTACTGTACCAAATATTAACATTGACTTTCTCAGGTGTTCAAATACTTATTTGCAGCTGTATCATACAAATAAATAGTTCAAAAATCATACATTGTGATTTCTTGATTTTTTTTTTTTTAGATTATGTCTCTCACAGTGGACATGCATCTACGATGACAATTTCAGACCCTCCATGATTTCTAAGTGGGAGAACTTGCAAAATAGCAGGGTGTTCAAATACTTATTTTTCTCACTGTAATATACTTCATTAGTTATATATCAACAATTCACTATCCAGTGTCACCAGACCCCAAGATGCTATCTGGCTCCTAATGTGTTCTTCGAGAGTGCTTCCTTGGCACAGTCGCCTCTGGTTTGCTCATTAGGTATCTGGATTTGTATAAAACTGTTTAGTAACAATAAGAGCTCGGGGTGGTGTTTGAGACGATGATGCAATGTGTGGTGAATTGGCTTTCTCTGCTTGCCTCCTTCTCAGCTCTTGTCAAACTACCACGTTGCAACACTTTTTCACACTAACACTCTTACATGCTGTTGTGTCAGGCCCTCAAGTGCCCAAAAAGCAATGCTGTCACATGGGACGCACACTGCAAGAGCATTACAAATTCAGCAGAACACCCATTTTCTGCTCGAGCAGTTACTGTTCAATTCAGTGCGCACACGCGAAAGAAGACGAGGGTCGAAGGAACACTAAGAGGGTAACAACTGGAAAACCTGTTTTGGAATTTTTCTAATTCTATTCACCTGAATTGTCTCCTATGTCACATCTAATAATACTGTGATATCGGTCATTTGAACTGTATTCTTACATCAAAGTGGTTTTTGTGTTCTTGTCATAAATCATTAAACTTTGCTTGAAAAACTGAAATTGCATCTTATTGTGAGGAAAACCGGATACGTTCAAAAATCCACAGACGTTTGAAATCCACTATCCAGATGAATTTCCGGGATTTGCTGCTGCTTTCTGTCTGCACAGCTGACAATATTACACCAATTTATACTTTCCTTATACGTTAAATACAGAAAATTCTTATTCTCCTGTCTTCTAGATGATTCAATATTTAAAGTGGTGAATCACAAACAGGGGGAAACACTCACACATGCATACACACACACACACACACACACACACACATATACCTTTTCGCTATTCTTGTACTTGTCCCAGCTTTTCAGCATCTTTAACCATTTTTCTGTCCTCTCCAATTCCAGTTGCTTTTGCTGAGTAAAACAAACAAAAAAAATGAACATTTGTAAACAAACTGGATATGACAAAATAAATGAATTAAAATTAAAAAATAAAAAAGCAGTGGCTATTATGAAACATTTTTCACGAAACAGTAGTTTTTTTCTAAGATGACACGAGCACAAGACATCATTAAATGGCTTCATAGGGATGAAAATGGTCTGAAAAAAAAAACTGGTCTGAGAGCCACAGTCACCTGATGTCAGACCAGAACTCGGTCATGAGAAAACCAAATAAGGAAACATTACTTGGAAAAATTAGATTTAGTCTGCTAGTAGTATATACAGTATATATGATACATATACAGTATATGATACCTTAAAGACACATATGATGATTTGATACAATTCACCCCATTACATTGCACTGCAATCCGATTTCCATTTGATTGAGCACAATGAGATTTGATGCTATGGAAAGAAATATGATTTTGTGCAATTCAATATGGTATATAGTTTGATTTAATTCTTTGTTTCAGACACTCAGCAAATCATACATTTACTTGAGTGCCTTTTGACTTCTAAAGCATGGCCCTTTTACAAACAAGCCTTTGTAAAAGATTAAATAAAACCAGATGTTCTTTTCATGTTATATCTCCAGAAAGATGCAGCTCTGCCTCTGCCATGTTAATCTGTATTCTATGCTGATTGATTTAATTTAGCACCGCTGCGCTTAAGAAACAGAAAATAAATCAATCTACATATAAAATATTGGTCACAAATGATTGATCATTTATAAATAGCACACATACTAATAATTATATGTTTAAAAATAGCAACTTGTATCTGATGCACACTTTTAAAAATCCATGCATCACATCGTTAACTTTTACAGCGATGCATCGATGTGAATCGGTGTATCTTACCATCGCTAATACATACAAAATATTTTCAAATCAAACTGGTCTATAGTGTACAAAATTTAGGAGACCTCATGATGTACCAATACGCCCAATACGCCGATCTACCGGTCGATCGCAAAGGTAGTGTGGGTAGATCGGACATTTCAAAAAATTGCTATTTATTTATGCATTTTTATAGTAGGTAGATCATTTTGGCTGGGTAATTTTATAAGTAGCTCGCATGCTGAAAAAGTTTGTGCACCCCTGAAGAAACACTTAAGCTGCACGAGTGGATTATGGGGACATTAGTGACATCATTCTAATACTGTTAGTCTTTTTATTTAACATCTCACCCATCTGTATATCGTCACATAGAACTGAGTTGCATGTAAATAAAGAAGCATTAATACCAATATGGTATACGTCAATATGTAGACCTCAGACATACTGACAAATAATAATAATAATAATAATAATAATAATAATAATAATAATAATAAATAAAAAAACTGGCTACTCAGACACCAGTGCTATTCATTAATACTTCAGTCAGGTCCTTACCGTTTTAAAAGCTTGCCAGTGTCTCCTTCTAATGCAGTCTGAATCTGACCCATCAGCTACTGTTCAATTAAGAAGTCTCTAGAGAGCACAATTATCTGCTTGTTGCTCGTTAAAATACTTGTGTGACCAGAG
This sequence comes from Silurus aristotelis, assembly GCF_946808225.1. NCBI lineage: Eukaryota > Metazoa > Chordata > Actinopteri > Siluriformes > Siluridae > Silurus > Silurus aristotelis. Next base: position 13,198,041 of record NC_139597.1, read on the forward strand.
CAGGTTCAGCGGTGCACTTCATCAGGGGTATACTTGATAATTCCCGACAAGATAAAGCATCTGTGTAACTTTCCCAAATTGATTGCTGATACCGTCGGTCCGGAACGCCGCGTTTCACTCCCTTCCTCCACATAAACAGTACATGGCTATGTTTGTTTACCAGTTTACCGTGGAGTAATATTGCATGGGGAGCTCAGTGTTGGCGCGGAATTACGCAAGCTTATTATCTCTACTCATTACGCCTTATTACATGAATCTCATCGGTAATCACTTCCCTCTGGTCACAGGTGAAGCTGAACTAGCTGTAACACTACTTGTCAAATCCATTTAGATTTTATACATGTTAGTTTTTTATACACGTTAGATTTTATACACAGATTTTGTAGTTGAGGAAATAAAATAAATCAATCAATAAATCAACAGTCCGCAAATCCACAAATCCAGTCACAATACCCTCAACAGTTATTGATGGTATCATCACTATCACTATATCATCTTAATACATCACTATAACCTTAATACAAATACTTAATGTTAGTAATAATAATGTTTTTATTTAGTTTATTATTTAAATGAAAGGTCATGTCATGTAAGGGAACAAATCAACTAACACTGTGTTTGCATCAAATGTTTTACCAAATGAAATAAATGAATGCATTATTAATTCATTCATTAAGTCACATTTGACGGATATTTGACGGCCATGCAAACTGACTTGTTGCAGTGTGCGGCGTACGGTCTGAGCACTGGCAAGTGGACCTTCCGCTTCTGCAACCTCTAAAGCAATGCTGTAGGACTCATGCGTCTGTTTTTTTTTAAAGCAGCTTCTGCACCTGACTCGACTCCTTTGATGGACCCTTGCGAGTCCTGTTCCGAGTGGAACCCATCTTGGAAAACCTCTGTATGACCCTGGCCACTATACTGTAACTCAGTTTCAGGGTGTTACCGATCTTCTTATAGCCTCGACCGTCTTTATAAAGAGCAACAATTCTAATTCCCAAATTACCATGAGGTGCCATTTTGAACATCTAAGTACCACATTTTAACTTCTCTAATACAAGAAACACAAATGTGAATGGTCCTGTCAAGCAGACAAAAACATGAACATGATGAATAGAACATGTGGCTTTGCACGGTTAAGCGTTGTACAGCTGCGATCAGTTAGAGTGTACTCACTTTTGTTGCCAGTTATTTAGAAAATAAATAGCTGTATGTTGAGTTATTTTTTGAGAGGACAGTAAATCTGTACTGCTATACAAGCTGCACATTGACTACTCTCAAATATATCCAAGTTTTATTTCTATAGTATTTTCCCAAACAGGCTTTTTAAATGTGAATAAGGACATACCAATTTATAATAACTTATAATAATAATTATTATTATTATACAGAATGGTGAAGAATGCATAATCCCAACCTCAGAAACTCGGTGTGGTGGAATTTTGGTGCTCACCTTTTCCTCTATGGCATTAGAGGCTGGAAGTTCATTCTCTCTAAAAGAAAGGACAGGCAAAGAGAGAGAGAGTGAAACAGTGAGTGTGTGTGTGTGTAAAAGAGAGAGAGAGCGAGAGAGAGCGAGAGAGAGAGAGAGAGAGAGAGAGAGAGAGAGAGTTTTCACATTAAGACATTAATTCAGCTCCCTTGCAGAGTTATTTCATCATTCTGTCACCAGGAAAATTACTCCTCCAATTGTAATTTTGCTTTCCTCAGCGAAACCTCTTCAAAATCCCAACATGTCCCAGTAAAAAGTGGGAAGAAACTTTTAGAACTTCAGGTTAAACCACTGGTGGTGCAGTACTATCGGGGAACTAATACAAACTCATCAATCATAGAACTGTCATGTTGCTGAGGTCACACAAATGCACTTTTGGTCCACAAAGCGGAAGCGATCTGTTCCACAGGAAGTGGACTTGGTAGATAAATGAACATCGCTATGACAACGGGTCACCCGTGACGCCACTCGGCTCGATCGGGTTCAAAGTGAGAAAAATTGACACAAACAGGAAAGGACAACATTCCATGAGAACATTTGGGGTCATTTGGAGTTGCTTTATTGCGGAGGACGAGCGTGGACACTGCAGCAGTGGTGTTTAATATTGACTTGAGCGATGACTTTAAACTTGCCCTGGCTAAATCCTCCCTCTGGTTAAATCCTCACTCATAATCAGAACAAGTGAAGGTTGTTGAACTGCTGTTAGATGCATCAGGATCGCATCAACTTCACTGTACACCTCAGGAATGCTTTTGGCCCAGAAGACATTGCAAACTGATGGGAACGACACAGATTACAGAAATCTTTTTTTTTTTTATATATAGTCACATAAGCACTGCCATAAAGGTCTCACCTCACCATCAGCCCGTGCACCATGTTTATGTTACGTTACATTTAATACACATTTAAAAGTTTTATAGACTTTACAGTGGAAAAAGTGTCAGTTGAAGGACACACTAGACCAGTGGTCCCCAACCACCAGGCTGCGGACCGACACCGGTCCATGGGGTCAATTGGTACAGAAAGAATACATAACTTACATTATTTCCGTTTTATTCATTATCTGATTCTGAATGTTTTATTTTGGAAAATTACCAGATTCTCTCCTCCACATCTGTCTATGACTCACTCTTGATGTACGTCATGATGCCTCAGTCACATGTCTTACCTACATCCGCTACCTTCTTAAAGGGGCTGCTCCGGCCGGTAACACATAATACATTACCGCTAAACTGAAACCCCCAAGCGAGCAAAATGAACAAAAAACAACACAGTGGATTCACGTTTATTATTATATTTAGAAAATATCATTGGTCGTATCATTTTATTTTGTTTTATTTATCCGCCAAAACTTAAAGGCCGTTCCATTAAAAAATATTATCTGACATTAATCCGGTCCGTGGCGCAAAAAAGGTTGGGGACCTCTGCACTAAACCATGGGTCTTCAACCTGCGGTATGTGGCCCACCTGGGGGTCCACGGTGGTACTGCAAGGGGTGCTCAATTAACGCTGAATCACAAACACTTTTTTGTTTTTATAGATTTCTCCAGTATCTTTCTGCAATGTTCTCTGGCTTAATCGCTGCTTTAAAATGCTTTTTTCAAATGTTTCTCCACATTGCCTTTCATTACAACTTACATTACAAGGGAAGCTTCAGTTTCAAACTATCACTCGGCAGGCAGTTTTGGACGCTTTATTAAAAAGTTGTTTCTGTGTGCTGTTTGTGTGTGAAAGAACATAAAAGTTGTCACACCCACGATTTGACAACCTGGTGTGTCCCCCCCTCCCCTCCACCCTAAAACAAACAAACCAAAAAACAGACACACACAGATATATATATCAATCAGCCCACTATAGTCAAGACTTGGCAATTCTGATTGAACAATGTAAATCCTTTAGTTGGGGAAACCCCCATTACACTGTACAGAGATAATATCTCCTCAAAAAATATATATAGATATTTTTTTAGATACTCACAATACAATTTACAGATTAAAATGGTCTTAATTTATATTGCATATCAGCAGTCCATTGTAGGTACTCTGCTGAGAATTATGCAACAGTATTCTGTGTATCCGTGGTTCTGTTTTAATGAGTCGCATTCCATATAATCTCCCATCTCCCGTCTTTTAGCCAGGAAAGCAAACCCAGGGAAGTCACTTGTTCCGTTGTTTACCTACAGGATAATCGTTCCCTTCCCTTCGCTATCCATCCCACCCATCTCTTGCACGGCAGGGGTATCGAGCATTACCCCTCTCCAAAAACCGACCCTTTTTCCACCTGCTGTTTGCACAGGCATTCACTTTCTCAACATTTTACATCCTCTTGTCTTTTTTTTTTTTTTCCACTGTCAAAACACTCCCTTTTTCTTTGTAACCCTGTGATTGTGGCTTCCTGCTCTGCCAGGCACATGTGGCACCCTATAAATATCCCACAGTGCTCTGCTGTTGAAGAAGCCTGAGAAAGCCACAAAATTCCCTGCCAGATGAAGGAGGAGCAAAAAAAAAAAAGGCATACAGAAGAAGAGAAGTGTGCAAATTGTGTAATTAGTGTGAAGTGTGTCTATTTAGAATGCAGGTGTATATAGATTTTTGGTAAGAGAACAGAAAATATGTAGTGTTTAATGTGGTGGAGGAGTATAGGTGTGTCTTAAAAAATAGTGTGGTGTATAGGAGTATAGACGTGTGTAGAAAAGTACTGTGTAATGAGAAGTATAGAGGTGTGTGCAGGAGTGTACGCACCTTTACAAAGAAAAGAACAGTATAGACTTTTTACGGTAGGTTTATTCCAACAGGGAGAGAAAGAATATATAAAAAAAAAAATCAACAATTAAAAAAAAATAAATAAATAAAAATTATTTAATATTATATATACAATTGTATTTGATTGAGTATAAAGAAGTATTTGAACCCCTACCAGCCTGCAAGACTCCTGCACACTAAATTAGTCCCGTCCCTTTAAGAAAGTGCTCCTAATATCAATTTATGTGTATAAAAGACACAAGACACTAAACCTCTCCACCAGCATGAGTATGGCCAAAGAGCTGTCAAAGAATGTCAGGGCCAAGATTGTAGACCTGCACATGGCTGGGATGGGCTACAGGACCATCAGCTAAGGAGGTGACAATTCAAGAATGGAAGAAATACAAGATAAGTCAATCGGCTTCGCTCTGCAAAAATCTCACCTCATGGGGTAAGGATGATTCTGAGAAAGATGAGGGATCGGCCTAGAATTACACAGAAGGACACCATTAATGATCTGAAGGGAACTGGGACCACAGTCGCCAAGAAAACCATTGGTAACACATCAAGGTCCCTCTGCTCAAGAATGCATATGAGCAGGTCAGTCTGAAGTTTGCCAACAAACCCCTGAATGATTGAGAGAAGACACCGGAGATTATGATGTGGTTAGATGAGACCAAAATTCGCCGTGTTTGGAGGCGGAGAAATGTAGAATACGACCCCAAGAACATCATCCTCACTGTCAAACATTCAGGAGAAAACATTCTGCTTTGGGGCTGTTTCTCTGCTAAGGGTACAGGAAGACGTCACCACATGAATGGAGCTTTGCACTGTAGAATCTTGGATGAGAACCTCCTGGCCTGAGAACACTGAAAATGGGTGGTGGACAGGTCTTCCAGCATGACAATGACAAAAAAACATACGGCCAAAGCAACAATCTAAAGGTCTTGTAGCCCATTCCAGCCTTGTGCAGGTCTACAATCAAGTCCCTGAAGTCCTTTGACAGCTCTTTGGTCTTGCCCATGCTGGAGGAGAGGTTTAAATGAAAGAGGTTGATTCTGTGACTGGTGTCTTTTAGACTAATCATGAGGTGATATTAGGAGTATTTCTTTAAAGGACAGGACTAATTTAGGTGTGTGGGAGTCAGAATTCTTGCTAATTTGATACGGGTTCAAATATTTATTTCACGCGATCAAATACAAATAAAGTTATAACCTTTCGTTAATGTTTAATTCTGTATCTCTCTGTTAAAATAAATCTACCATAAATATTCTAGACTGTTCATTTCTTTGTGAAGGGGATCAAATAATTATTTCCCCTACTGAAGCAGAGGAATGTTAAGAGATGTATAGAGGTTTACAGTAGTATAGAGGCCAATATGGAAAAGAAAAAAAGAAAGAAGTGCTTAGAGAAAAATAGAAATGTGTAGAGGAGTAGAGAGGTGTGTAGAGAAGTGTGTGTGTGAATAGGTCCGTACAGAAGAGTATAAAGGAGTATAGATGTGCATAGAGGAGTATAGAACTGTATAAAGAAGTATGGACGTGTATAAAGGAGTACAGACATACATATGGGTGTATATTAGTGTATAAAGGAGTATAGAAGTGCATAAAGAAGTATAGAAGAGTATAAATGAGTAAAGACGTGAATAGGGAAGTATAGAAGTGTATAAATGAGAATACATGTGAGTCGGGGAGTATAGAAGAGTAAAAAATGAGTGAAGACATGTATATGGGAATATAGAAGCGTAAAGATATAGATGCGCATAGGGGAGTATAGTACTGTATAAAGAAGTATGGACGTGTATAAAGGAGTATAGATGTGTATAGAGGAGTCTAAAACTGTATAAAGGAGTATAGTTGTGTATAAAGGAGCAGAGACGTGCATATGGGTGTGTAGAAATGTATAAAGGAGTACAGAAGTGTATAAAGGAGTATAGAACTGTACAAAGGAGTATGGACGTGTATAAAGGAGTATTTGTTGTGTATAAAGGAGTACAGAAGTGTATAAAGGAGTATAGATGTGCATAGAGGAGTATAGACATTCATAGAGAAGTATATAGGTGTTTAGAGGAGTATAGATGTGAATAGGTCATGGAGTGGAGGAGTACAGATGAGTATAAAAGAGTGCAGAGTATAGACAAGAATGGGTGTGTGCAGAAGAGTGAAGAGGTGTACAGAGGAATATAAAAGTGAGCAGTAACATACAGATGTGTGTAGAAAAGTAAGAAGCTGTGCAGAGGAATCTTATACAGGTGTAAAGGGCAGAACAGAGTTATGTAGAGAAGTAAAGAAGTATGCAGAGGAGTATGGAGGTGCATAGGGAGTCTATAAAGCAGGCTCGGTTGCAGTATGATACATATAGATGTTTATGCTGTACAGAGGAGAACACAGACAGGTTAAGGTTAAGGAACAGTGTTCTATAAAAGTGTATAAATTGGGTATAAAACTGCCAGGCGAGTTTGGTCTCTTACTGCAGGAAGCCGAATCGGTCCACCACTTTGTAGAGGTCGTAGTTCGCCTCCTCCCAAGGCTCAACCGACCCACCTTCCACACCCTGAGAAAGGAGAAATATAATCAGTACAGATCTGTTCACACACACTGTGTATGTATCTCTCTACATGTGTGTCACTGGCTCGGTTTAAAAAAAACACCAACACATCGGCTTTTTGGATTGAGAGCAAGCAGCCAAGGTGAGAAACTTATAAATATTCATGCATATAAATATCAGATGTGTGGCGAATGAAAATGTGCAGTGTGAAGGCTTCACGCTGCGAGCAACTCAGTGTCATGTACTGGAGTGGCCTTGGTACAACAGTCACAAACTTCAAAACCTAATTATTTAACTTGGAATATAATCACTGGCTTTTAACACAAAACTAATACCTCATTATAATACACACGTCCTGCACAGGAGTCGCTTTCTCAAGAGCCTAAAATCCTGTTGGGGGACAGCTGATAGTTTTCCAACAAACTTCCCACTTAGCTTTTATTACACACACACACACACACACACACACACACACACACACACACACCGAATATTTCTTACAAAAAAATCCACACTCACGCACGCACACACACTGAATATTTCTTACAAAAAAAACACACAAACCTTTGGAAAAACTACAGGAATGATGGATTAAGTAGTTGGACTAAGTAGACCCCGATGCTGTTTTGTCTCTCTCTCTCTCTCTCTCTCTCTCTCTCTCTCTCTCACACACACACACACACACACACACACACACACACACACGTCTAATTGGATTCTAATAATTCTTGTCATTACAGTCTAGGAGAGGAACTGTGGCAGCAGATATGCATGCGCACACACACACACACACACACACACACACACACACACACACACACACACACTACACAATTTGTGCTGAAGTCTATTAACAACCTGCAGCAGCTCGATCAATGTACATAATAGACCATAACTCTATTAACAAAATCACAATCCGTAATAACAAACGTTTACACCTTTACTGTTACTTTCTTAACTGATCTCTCAATCCCAGACCTGACCTGATATTCCTACTATTCTTAACTAAATCTGACTTCATAGACATGCATTAGATACTCCAACACCTGGGAACACTCGAGCAGAACCAAATCCAGGTTTAAACATACAAGTGTACGCTGTTACTAGAGAGATAATATAATAACGAGTACTAATGTAAAACTGTGATCTGAATCCGAACCGGCATTGAAAACACAAAACACTTTCTGGCCAGTCAGACTTGAGAAATCAACATCATTTGAACAACGGTTTCAAATCAAGTCTCTTCATCTAAGAATGTGACCTAAAGAGATCCTTCACAACCTAACAGCTAAGTTTGGTTCCAAAAAACGTACATGATATGAAGGAACAAAATTTGTCCTGAGCATAAGATTTGCATGGTTTCTTTTTAATGGTTAAACCATTCCACAGTTTAACCCCCTTTTGCTGTTATAATGAACCTCCACTCTTCAGGGAAGATGGTCCAGTAGATTTTGGAGTGTGCTTGTAAAGATGTCTGCTCATTCAGTGCACAAGGGTATGGAAAAAAAAATCATGTAGTGATGTGGGTTGAGGAGGTCTGGGGTGCAGTCAAAACAAGCTTCCATGGGTTCTGCACTGAGGAGAGGCTTCCATCCAGCCACTCTGCCATAAATCCCAGATCGGCAGAAGCTAGCAGTGATAGTTGTCTCTCTGGAACTTTGTCTCATCAACACACAGGATCTCTGGAGCTCAGTCAGAATAACCAGCTATAAGAAGAGTCCTGGTTGTGCCACACTTTTTTTCAGTTGAGAATTATGAAAGGCCACTGTGCTCTTTTTTGATCCTTTCCCCAGATCTGTGCCTTGCATCAATCCTGTCTCTGAGCTCTGTGGGCAGTTCCTTTGACCTCATGGCCTGTTTTTTGTTTGGAAATCCATAGTAAGCTGTGAGGCCTTCAACAGAGAACTGTGTGCCTTTCCAAATCATGTCCAATCAATAAACATTTACACATGTAGTCTCCAGTTGAGGCGTAGAAACATACAGTGGGGAAAATAAGTATTTGACACATCAGCTTTTCTATCAGTAAGGGGATTTCTAAGTGGGCTATTGACACAAAATTTCCACCAGATGTAGCCATCAAGCCAAATATTGAATTCATACAAAGAAATCAGAACATTTAAGTATACAAGTTGAGTCATAATAAATAAAGTGAAATGTATGCATATATATATGCATATATAAACCACTGGTTCTATATGGTTTCCGGCAGTTACACCTTATCCTCAGACAGACCCAGTGCCTGAAACAGGAGCGATCCCCATCTGCAGCATTAAACACATGCTCGGAGACAATGGTTTCATATGAATTTGCCTGGAAACCTCTCATTTCTTGCAGGCAGGGTCAAAGATGTCTCCGTCACCCCCTGCAACTAAAATGAGGGTTACTACATGGACAGTTTTCCTTTCTCTTCACCGAGAACCAAAAACAGCTCTGTTCTAATTGGGTAAAATGAAAAAAAAATTAAACATTTTTAAACCTTCCTCAATGGGAACAAAAGAGCAGCATGTCATGTGAGTAAATGAGTGCAGAACTCCACAATGAATGAAGTACACGACACAGAAGCCCCAAAAGCAACGGTTAGGAAACCAGCAGCGCAATAACACTGGAATTAATGACACTTGCTACGGAAACCCAAATTCCCTTATTAATAACTGATATCGTTTCCATCATTTCATCCCTAAAGCTACTCGTTCATCCATCCATCCGCCACTAATCGATGGTACCACATTCACCACCCGTCTTCACACCCCTGTTCCTGTCTATGCCCTAAAGCAAATTTCTTTAATTAATGAAAATGCCAGTCACCTAATGTACTGCCACACCTGGACTCCATCAAACTGCAAACTGTCCTCGACTACAGGGACAAGCAGAGACAATCAAACACCGATAAACACCCAATTATGCTCACGTGCAGCATATATACATTATATTGTGCCTGCCATATGTGGTTCTTCCCCAAACTGTTAACACAAATTTGGTCCCACACAACCGTGCAAGATGTCTTTGGAGGTGGTGAAATGAAATTTTCCCTTCACCCAAACTAGGGGTCCAAAAACTGTTCCAGCATGACAATGCACCTGCCCACAATGCCAGATCTATGAATATATGCTTCAAATGGGTAAAAGTGGAAGATCTGCTGTTATAAAGCTCTGACCTTAACCCTGCTTAACACGTTTCGAATACAAATCTCCACAAGCACTATCCAAAATATAGTGGAACATCAATGAGATGTACTAAAAGCATACATAGAGTAAAATGGCCCAAGCTTTGATTGTATGAAAGCATGAAACACGACAAAAAAGACCCAGGACTGTTGAGCAAATAAAATCCTGTATCAGACATAAATGAGACACTATTCTTCGGCCAAAACTCCAGCAACTCGACTTCTCCGTTTCCAAATTTATTCAGACTGTTGATAAAAAAAAGAGAGGATGCTACACAGCAGAAAGCATTGCGCTGTCCCAACCTTTTCCGAGATGTGTGGTAGCTATCAGAAATGTAGACGTAGGTTGCGTGTTTGCAAAAACCTCTCAATTCAGGAGGCATCAGTGTTTTTATTCTGCAGTCTACTGTGCCACTGCATGCACAACATGCTCTGAAATCCAGGACTAGACAAACACTAAGAGCTTCAGATGACTTCAGATGAGCTACACATCTGGAGGGGATTCTCTGTGTGACTGGAAAAAGTGGGATTGGTTGGGAATGTGAACAATGCGAGTTTGATCCTCCCTCTCACCTTGTCATATCTGGCTACGATTTCGGCCCGTTCCTGATCCAACTTCACAGCGGCATCCTGCTCTCCTTCAGACGCTGGAACGAGAGAGAGAGAGAGAGAGAGAGAGAGAGAGAGAGACAGAGACAGAGCGATTTAGTATATTGTTAACACTATATACAGATGCTGCACTTGAATATAAACAGACGAAAACTAACACACCAAAACACACTGACACACAGACACAGACAGAGTGCTAGACAGGTAGACACACACACACACAGTTCAACAGACAAAAGACACACACAGACAGTCAAAAAGACACACACGCACGCACGCACGCACGCACGCACGCAACAGACACACAGACTACGAGGCAGGTAGACAGACACACACACACACAGGACTAAAAGACACAAACACACACTTCAACAGAGACAGACAGACGGACAGACAGAGACTACAAGGCAGGTAGACAAACACACACACAGATATATACATATACATATACACAAACACACACTCTCTTTTAACCCATTAATATATCCACTGCTATTATACACAGGGAATGTCCCACATCAGAGCCCTGTCTCAGTGTATTCTCAGTGTGTATTTTCACTGCAGGTATAAGCAACACCCAGGCAAACACAAACACGCACACAAACACACACACACACACACTTTCTTACTTGGATCTAATTAATGCAACCTCAGTGGCCACAAACAGGAAATATCTCACCTAATGAACACATTGAATTCCTGACAGTTGCTTGTGTGTGTGTGTGCGCGCGCGTGTGCGTGGGTGAGCACGCGAGTGTGTGTTTTGCTTCTAAGCACGGGGGACCTTCATTAGCCAGAGCGAGCCGCGGTTCCCATCTCAAGCCAGTGTGCTGCGTTTTTGCTTCTCACCATCTGCAGCGAGTTTGGAGCAGGAGGGAGGGAGTGTGTTGTAATTGCCTGCACGTTGGTGGGCATGGTACAAGGTGCAGGACTGAAGCCTGCCCTCAGATGTGGGTGATGTTAAGAGAGAGACAGCTGAAGCCGTCAAAGGATATCCAAATGTTCAAATGGAACATCTGAGACTAATAAATATAAATACACACACACACACACACACACACACACACACACACACACACACACACACACACACACACACACACACACACACACACACACACACACACACTTCTTTGGTAGCATGGTGTTCTCAGAATCCTGTCATCTCTTCAGATTGTAAGCATTTATTAATATTTCAAACTCAATTTCTCTCATTAGACAAATAGACAAGAACATCGTGAACCCTGTCGCAGAGAGAATTTATCACATCGTAACGATTATTTTCTTCACCAGCGCACATCCGCCCCGTTCCCGCATTCCCAAACACACACACACTGAGTAGGAGTTATGTGCAAGGCTTTAATGATCCAGCGTAGCTTGTGCAGAACAGTGCGTAAGTGTGTACCGGTGTCCTTTTCCAAAAACCAGAACCGTGTAATGAACTCCAGGATCCAGTGCGGCTCCGGTGTGACTCACTTTTCTGGCTCCGGCGTAACGTAGTTAAACTAACGAGCGAGCTCGGATCACACAGCCACTGCTTCCTGGGTGCCTTATCGGATTATAAAACGCACGACGGCCGCTTTCACCGGCTGCCTGCACACTTACAGGGAAAAAAGATGAGTCACTGCGCCTTTAAGAGCCGTGCAGTCAGCCGTTACAGTTTACCTCAAAACAAACCAGTATGTGTCCATTTAGCTAGCGTTAACAACAGCCGTGAGTATTCAGTACTTTGCGACTTGTGTCCAGGAAAAAAAACTTGTCAAGCAAGTCTTCTAAAACCAAAGCCATGGTTTTAAAAAAAAAGCAAAGCTCATAGGTTAATCCACAAACTGTTACCATGTAACATATAAGCTATAGTTTTATAAGCACCTTAAGGCTAACATGTACACGATATGGACAAAGTTATGGGGACACCTGACCTTTGACCGATTAATAGGTAGAGAGACAGACAGATAAAAATATAACCAAAAGAAAAATAAAAAAAAACATTCAATAGCAAGAGAATATATACCACATGAACAAGAGTATTGGGACAACTGACTTGTTCAACCGTATGTAATTCTTCCCCTAATTGTTACCACAAAGTTGGAGGTACACAACCGTACAAGCTGTCTTGGGACGTGGTGGTATAAAATCTTCCCTTCAACTTGAACTAGGGAACCAAAAACTGTTCTAGCTCCATGAAGATATGCTTTAAATAGGTTGGAGTGGAAGATCTATAGCAGGAGATCTTCCACTCCAACACCCCAGGCCTCCTCACCACACTTACAAAACACTTGTGGCTGTATGAGCACAAATCCCGACAAGGACACTCCAAAATCCAGTGGAACATCTTCCCAGAAGAGTGGAGGTTAAGTGCAAATAAGCACTAATTGTGAAAAGAGACATTCAAAAAACACAATCTTATGGTCAGGTGTCCATAAACGTTTGTCCTTATAGTGTCTGTGGACTGGAATTTACTTGTATATTCACTTTGGCAATACATCAAGTCAAAATACACAATAGAAAGTGTTGCAATATTTCTGCATTCCCCTTTAAAAGGGACAAAATTTATTGAAACTCCAACTACTCGAAATTATATCTAATTTATGTAATCGCTTGACCCTTGACCATGCTCATGTTGCTAGTAGAGGTCAACCGACATTGGATTTTACCGATCGCTAGGTTGGTTGTACTGGCCAATAAGCGATTATTCAACCAATAGTTTTTTAAATAGATACTGGATAAAACATAACACTCGAAAAAAAACTTTATACAATTTTATAATTCATAAATGATAAATAATTAATAGATCTTGCAGTCTCATGTATAAAAACAAACAGCATGTGGCGTCAGTAATTGACCTGCAGAGGCCGGAATTTTTATAACAGCGAGCCGGAAACCGGAAAAACTATTGGTATGGGTTTTTGCAGATGGCAGATAGTTGCGTCAATCGAATTATCGGTGCCACTTAATCGTCAAAACCGATTAATCGGCCGATCTCTAATCGCCAACACGGTATGTAAGAAATCTTAAACAGAAATTCTAGTTGGTTCAGTAACCCAAGACGAGACTTATTAAATTATTCAGTACAACTAGAGAAACTGTAGAGAGATGGAGCTCTAACATGTACAGCCTTATTGAGAACTGAGCTCTTTTTGTTCGTGCTGCCACTCGGCCTTGAGAGCTGACCAGATTTCACTCAAACTGTTCTAACACACCCGCACACACCCGCACACACACAGACTAACACTGTCTGACACGGGTTGACAAAAAAAGCATACATCAAGCTCAGAAGAGAGTCAGACTGTGAGGAATTCTCAAGCTATTTTTTAGCCAACGCTTTTAGAACTTGGGCTACTTCTAATTTTACCATGAATCAGATGCATACAGTGTGTACACCAACATCTCAGAGACACACTGCAGCGCCTCAGACCTGCCAATATGGCTAACAAAATATAAAAGCTGACACAACAGTCTGCCTCGGTTTACCTGTTAGCCACTTGCTAACTGTACACATGCAACACAAGTGACTTTCTGACAAACACACACACAGAAATGCCTCACAAAATGCTAACAGAGCTAAGTGTGAGGGAAAGCCAAACCAGCAACCTGCTAGCTTCTTGCTAACTCGTTTGGCTATAAATAGGGTTGCATGGCTTCATAATTCTAATAAACTTAAACAACTGTGTGTAGCATAGTGTTCATCTTTTAGCTGGAGAGATTTAACAATGTCTTTTGCACTGAACAGAAAGGACCAAAGTGCACCATCCTCTATAGCCAAAATCCACAAAATGGGGGTCTCCGAGTTTTCTTTTTATTATGGGGCAAATCACCAAAGGCACCCTTTTGCTGTTCTACCTTTTTTCTCTCTTTTTCTTGCTTTTATCTAGGCTGTCTATGGAAAATCTTGCACATTGATTTGGGAACGTTTAAAGAACATTCGGACTAAATTTGTGTGCTTTCAGTGCTCCAAGGTCAAATAAGGGCCTAACATGGAAGTCCTTTAATGGTCATAACTTTTGAACCACGTATCCAAACTGCAAAAAAATACATCCCCGGTTTGCCCACGCAGAAACGAGTTTAAATCAACAATTACCGTATTCTCCGGACTATAAGCCGCTACTTTTTTCCCACGCTTTGTACTCTGCGGTTTAAACAACGAAGCGGCTAATTTATGGATTTTTCCCGGTTTCACAAACTTTATGCCAAAAAACTGAGCCCGATAACATCAGACCAATGAAATTGCCGAACGGGTTCAGGTGAACCAATAAGACTCTTTATATTAAATTGCGCTCCCACTGAATTGGGCCACACCACATCATAAATATGGATGAGGTTCCTCTGACGTTTGACCTGCCGCTCACTCGGACTGTCTACAGGAAATGTGAATCATTCGTTACGCTGAAAACATCCGGGCATGAAAACTCACTTTACCTGTGTTCTAAACTGCACGGCATCGGGAGAAAAACTTCACCGATGGTGATTTTTAAATGCGCGACGATGCCAAAATAAAAACTCCGAGAGAAATTGTTGCGAAAGGAAGGAGGAAGACAGTGAACAATGACTTTCGTGGTAGGCTACTGATTAAATACAAGCAGTGTAGCAGACACTGTCTTTCGTTAAAGCCTGTGTAAAGTTCATTAGTTTCAATGTAGACACCTGCGGCTTATAGACAGGTGCGGCTTATTTATGTTCAAAATAAAAATCTTTGTAAAATTCAGTGGGTGCGGCTTATATTTGGGTGCGCTTAATAGTCCGGAAATAACGGTAAACATTTAATGGCATCGAATTCCACCACTGCCCTACATATCATCATATATCACTCTACAATCCCTTCATCTAAAGTTATGGCTCCGAATGCCTGTAATTACTCAGGCAACGCTTGTAGTGTGCCCAGGAGTGCGTGGCCCCCAAAAACACTATTGGCTGCTTTAATTATTATTTTGATTACAGTCGAGAAAAACTACAAGCCTATAAGTAACAACGTCAAGTTCAGACTCTAGTCAACAACCAAACTATCGCTGGACACAAAAATATTAAGCCCAGTATGTAAATATGTTTTCAGTTGCAAAATACTGTAGTGTGTGTGCCTATATTTTGATGGTACTTCCTGATGGATTTAATAACCCATGTTCTTACCCCAGTTGTCTTTTGCTATTGCTTTACTCAAATCCTGGCAGATCCTGCATTCCCTCACACACATATCCTTCCTATCGGTAAGATTGCTTTTTATAAGGATAAGTTTGTCCCTAATGAGCAATTCGGTGGTGACTGTGGCAAGGAAAAACCCTGGCATAAGGGAGAAACCTGGAGAGAAACCAGACTCAAGAGGGAACCCATCCTCATCTGGGTGGCACCAGGATCCCTCAACCTCTCATCAAGCACAGCACCACGATCCCCTTAGATCCTCAACCACTGTTCGAGCGATTCCATCATCTCTCCAGATACGAGGAAAGCCCTTGCTTCCAGACTCAAGGTGGTGGAACGAACTTCTACTTGATCTCTGAACAGTCTCTAGCAGCTCTAACAGAATCTAGCCGTCTTCAAATAACGTCTAATGATGTCTACCTCTTCCAGATGAACTTAATAAGCACTTAATAAATAAAAAATAATAATAAAATATAAAAAAGAAAGAAAAAAAACTATGTTTTTCTCCCAACAGAATTTTCGACTGATGCTTTTGTTTGTAAGTTTCCTAATGACGACTTCAAAGCGTCTGTCGAAATGCCATAGACGTAAAAGCTATTGACATGCCAGGTAAGCAATGCATAATTCATGCTGGATATTATTCTTACTAATATATCAGCACAGCTGATGCATTGATTTTATGTAAATTCTATGCGAGGATACACTATTGTCAGAAGGCACATGGGATCAACAATACTGGGTGATGTGGAGTCCTTGAACAATTCCACTCTTCCTCTCGGATTGCACTTTGCAAGCAATTTCGATCAAAAACGATCGTTTTGTTATGAAATCGCGGTATGCATATGTGCTCGTTGTTTCTTGATTTCTTTTTTTTCCCCCGTGGAGGTGTGACAGCAACCGGATTGCACATCTTTATACAGGATCTTGGCGAAGACGGGCGGCTGATAAAGATATGTGAAAAGCGTTGATGCGCGATGACACCCAGCTTTTCGGAGAAGCTTCCGTCTCTTTTCTTTCGCTCGTCAAATCTGCTAGCGCTCAATCACCGCCGTCCTGACACGCTTCCCTCTCTCCGCCCCTCATTGTCTTTACCGCTATCTCTATCCATCCATCCATCACATACACTCTCTCTCAATAGCCTCCTTGGCAGATGGGTTCTTTTCTCAACCCGCTTCGCATTTCTCCTGTCATCATCTTTGTCTCAATCACGGTCACCTTCATGCCCTCTTCTCTCACTCTCTCTCTTTCTCTCTCTCTGTCCTTCACAGTCGCCCTCTCTCCACATAATCCACTGTCCCCAGCATGACTGCAAGCTCATTTGTTCTCTGCTTCCTCTTTCGTGACAGAGAGGCATGAAAGAAAGGGAATGATGAAGCATGATCGGGTTCATTGTTCAATCGCTCTTATTTAAATCACAGCCATGAAGACAGACCGAGTCACATCAAAGCGTGTTTTAAAAAAAAAAATACACCAGAAGTCCACGTAACACATTCATTAACATCGCTATACACAGAGTATCACTAAGAGGTTCATATTGCAGTACCGTGGAAAAACACTGCTAATATGTGACCAGGCATAACCTTATGCCCCGGTTCAGGCAGAACATTATGATCACCTGCCAAATATTGTGTTGGCCCCCCTTTTGCTGCCAAAACAGTCGTGACCCGTCGTGCATTAACAGCCCGAACGTCTACAGCAATTTGAGCTACAGGAGCTCGTCTGTTGGATCTGACCACCACGGATCAGCCTTTTCTCCCCACGTGCATCAATGAGCCTCGGCCGCCCATGACACGGTCCCCGGTTCACCACCTTCCTTGGGCCACTTTTGGTACTGACCACTGCAGACCGGGAACAGCCCACAAGAGCTGCAGTTTTGAAGATGCTCTGACCCAGTCGTCTAGCCGTCACAATTTGGCTCTTATTAAACTCGCACAAATCTTTAGGCTCGCCCATTTTTCCTGCTATTAACACGTCAACTTCTGGGACAAAACGTTCCCTTGCTGCCTGATATCTCCCACCTACTAACAGGTGCCATGATGAAAAGATTATCAGTGTTATTCACTTAACCAGTCATAATGTTATATCTGATCGGTGTGTTGTTTTAGTTGGTTAAGCTTTAGGATGTGGCAGACACCCTTATCCAGTGTGACAAGTGCACGTTTGAGGGTTAAGGGCCTTCCTCCAAGGGTGTTGGGATTCGAACTTTTAACCTTCTGATCCAGAGGCCAACACCTTAACCACTGAGCTACCACTGCACCCCAGGCCTCCTAATCTCACCTACATCAGAATTTACTAATTCCTTTGTGGCTCAAAAAGCAAAACCCAATCAAGTCTCCAAGAAGTCTGGAATGCTTTCTTACGTTTTTTTTTTTGTTTAGTTTTTTTTACAGCCCCTATTCTGTGTCTTTATTGCCCTGTGACCTGTGCTGCATGCAGTCTTGTATATGGTCCTGGAAAACAAAAAAAACATGTTGTTCCAATGTATTCAACTTACTTAAAGCAGTGCGAATAAAACCTGACTTTTTATTTGTTTCATCAACCCAAATCATAAATACATTATGGACTCTCACGCAGTTTTGAAAGAAAGTATTGGGACATCCGACTTTTCCAGCCGCGTGTGGTTCTTCACCAAAGTGCTACAGAGAAATTAAAGGCACAAAATTGTGCATATGATGTTTATGGATGAGCTTGTGCTCACTGCTGTGTGCTGAGTTCATACACTGTCTTGCTGCCACGTGATTGGCTGATTGAAAAATGCATGAATGTAAATGCATAAAAAAAAAATATTGAAAAAAAAGTGTTTAGGAAACGTCCGAAATTTGCTCTTCGTTCGTTATAAGTTGTCTGTCAAGCTGAGCGACCCCAATCATATACCAAAATGTTTCAGAGCGCTGACCATTAAACACGGTGATGACGACAGCGTCTCTTACCTTGCTCCCGTTCTAGCTGTACGTCCTCGGTAAAGCTCTGCCTTTCCATCTGCATGAGTTTCTCTCTCTATCTCCCACACACACGATCACGGTAATCAACTTGGCCCACTCTTCATACTGTCCTTATCAAGCTCATTTTTCTCCTCGGCATATAGTATGAGACTAAAAAGAAGAAAAGTAAAAAAAAAAAAAGAAATCCTGACACTCCTCATGCAATAAGACAAAATGAGAAGAAAAGAAAGAAGGCTTGAGATGGAGTAAAGAGGACGTACAGGGAGACGCTCCAACAATGCGACTGTTTGTTGACTTCAGAGATACGTCAGTGTACAGACCCACACACAGCATACCAGGCTGAGTCTCATACACACATACACACACATACTATATAACAAACAGCCGTCCCAATCCTTACAGCAAACACACCTGCAACGCACATACACACGTGCATAGAAATCCCAGCCTAATAGTGCACCCCCCCCCTTGCAGCATATTTAAAAAAAAAAAAAAAAAAAAAAAAAAAAAAAAAAAGAGGGCGAGAGAAACCAAAACAACCTGCAGACTCGATAAAACGTCACTGGAGACCGCCATGTTAATCAACATGTACAAAGCCAAACCTTTCATAATAGTAAAACATCACTGTTTTGTTAGGGTTTAATTACAGCACGGCCAAATCCTTAAATCTGATTGGTCAGAAATGCGTTCTTTTTCTATAGCAGCATGTGCAGTTCCAATCAAAACGAATGCGGTCGTACGAACGGCATCGATTGTGCGGTATGAGCTCGTACGCAAACATTTTAATAGACGGGTTTTAAAGGATGGGATGTTGTTTGCTCCGAGATGTTTAGTCGATATTTATGAAAGAAGTCATCTGGGTGAAAGCACTTGGCGCTCAGATTCCTGCGATTTCTCGTTTTTTTTTCGGTTGTGCTTTATGTGTGTGCGCGATAGAGATGGAGAGAGAGTAAGTCTGTTTGTCGCAGCTGTAATGCAGGTGAGAAGCTCCACGGCATTAAATCTAACAACATACAGTATGAAAGTGCTGCACGATCGTTAATAAATGAAGCACTGCAATATAAAGCACAATGGTCCTGGGTTACATGGGTTAGAGGGGAAGATCTTGAGTGGCCTGCTATAGAGCACCTAATTGAACACCTTTGGGATGAATTGGAACGCTGATTACACCCAAGGCCTCCATCACCTACATCATTACCTGACTTTTGTGTCTGATAAAGCACAATCTCCACAAGCGCACTCCGAAATCTAGCAGGACGTCTTTTCTCCCGATGCCGTGCAGCTCAGAACACAGGTGAAGTATGTTTTTTCATGCCCGGTTGTTTTCAGCGTGACGAATGAATCGCATTTCCTGTTGACAGTACGAGTGAGCGGCAGGTCAAACGTCAGAGGAACCGCATCCATATTTATGATTTGGTGCGGCTCGATTCAGTGGGAGCGCATCTGATTTAATATAAAGAGTTTAATTGGTTCACCTGAACCCGTTCTGCAATTTCATTGGTCTAATGTTATGGGGCTCAGTTTTTTTGGCTTAAAGCTTGTGAAACCGGGAAAAACCCAGGAAAAATCCATAAATTAGCCGCATCATTGTTTAAGCCGCGGGGTTCCAAGAGTGGGAAAAAAGTAGCGGCTAATAGTCCGGAAAATACGGTACATAAATCTTATGAACAAGTGTCCACAAACATTTGCCCATATTCATATAGGGAATGTTTTCCACATTTGTCTTATTGCAAATGGATTCAATTCATTATTTTTGGCAAAATTCTACAAACAATTCTCCATAATGACAACATGTAGGAAGTTTGCTTGAAATCTTTGCAAATGTATTTAAATAAATAAAATAAAATAAAAAACACGTAAATAATTTTTCACAGCTTTTAATCAACAGTTTGTTGAAGCACTTTTGGCACCAATTACAGCCTCAAGTCTTCTTGAGTGGGATGCTACAAGCTTGGCACATTGATTTTTGGGCAGTTCTTCTTTGCAGAACCTCTCAAGCTCCATCAGGTTGGATGGGGAGCGTTGGGTGTTCAATCGGGTTCAATTCTGGGATCTGGCTGGGGCACTCAAAGACATTCACAGGGTTGTCTCATACCGGAAGAACAAACGATGAACCATCACCGTCACGGTCTGAGGTCCAAAGCGCTCTGGAGCAGGTTTTCATCAAGGATCTGTACGTTGTGTCTCTGTACGTTGCTGCATTCTTTGCCTTAATCCTGACTAGTCTCCAAGTTCCTGTTGCTAAAAAACATCCTTACAGTATGATGCTGCCACCACCATGTTTCAATGTAGGAATGGTATTGGGCAGGGGATGAGAGTTGCCTGGTTTCCTCCAGACATGACGCTTGGCATTCAGGCTAAAGAGTTCAATCTTTGAAAGTCCTTCATGTGCCTTTTACTGAGGAGTGGCTTCGGCTGGCCGCTCTACCATACAGGCTGATTGGTGGAGTGCTGCAGAGATGGTTGTTCTTCTGAAAGGTTCTCCTCTCTCCATTGAAAAATGCTGGAGCTCTTTTAGAGTGACCATCGGGTTCTTGGTCACCTCCCTGACTAAGGCCCTTCTTCCACAATCGCTCAGTTTGGCTCTAGGAAGAGTCCTCGTAGTTCCAAACTTCTTTCGTTTACTAATGATGGAGGCCACTGTGCTCATTGGGACCTTCAATGGTGCAGACATTTTTCTGCAGCCTTTCCCAGATCTGTGCCTCGATTCAATCCTGTCTCGGAGGTCTATAGACAATTCCTTGGACATTCACTGTTTACTGTAGAACCTTATATAGACAGGTGTTTGTCTTTCCAAATCAAGTCAAATCAACTGAATTTACCACAGGTGGACTCCAATCAAGTCAAGTCAAGTTTATTTGTATAGCGCTTTTCACAACAGACATTGTCTCAAAGCAGCTTTACACAAATCAACAGTTAAGGTGAATGGTGTGAATTTGTCCCTGATGAGCAAGCCGCTGGCGACTGTGGCAAGGAAAAACTTCCTTAGATGTTATGAGGAAGAAACCTTGAGAGGAACCGGACTCAAAAGGGGAACCCATCCTCATTTGGGTGACAAGTTGCAGAAACATCTCAAGGATGATCAGTGGAAACAGGATGCACCTGATCTCAATTTTTAGATCATTTGACGCAACAATAAAGGTAAGACCACATGAGTGAAAACTCGAGAGACAAAATGAAAGTTTTTATTACGGAACAAGAACAAAGATTGCGCGCACTTGCTGAAGGTCAAGAACACAAGACATTTTGTTTCTGGTGGTGTTATTATCTAGCTTTTTTTTTTTTATTTTTTTTTTGAATATAAAATCATGAATGCAGCAGTGCATTCCTGGTTGTCCTGTTGACTAAATCCCTCAGGCCTCGAAACTTCCCTGAGCAACTCTACTACTGTAACAGCTGTTACTATGGCAAAGGGAATTCCCCCCCGTAGAAAACATAGACAGTACCATGACTAGGGCACTTCAAACTCGTTATTGGAACACAGCCCAAAACTCCCTCAGACTGCTAAGACTTGCTGAATGAGAGAGGAAGAGACCAGAGGATGAATAATTAAATCTAAAACACGCTCACATGACCCCCACAAACTGCTGTTCTTTTCTTTCTCTTGAATAGTCCGCTTAAATATTTCTCTTTCTTTCTTCGACTTAAATCATTCATTTATTTCTTTCATTCTTTGCAACGTTAACCCTTCCTTCCTTCCCCAACCTCCTTTTTTAAACCTTTTATTTCACCTTTCCTTCTTTTATTCTTTAATTCTTCTTCCTTCCTTTTCTTCTTATTATCTTTCTTTTTTTATACATATTTCTTGATTTCCTCTCTCTTTCTTTCTTCCTGCATCTACAGCTTCTTCTGTATCTGCCTCACGCTCCTGTTAGACACTACATGCTTTATGACTGTGTCTGTAGGGTTTTGTTTGGCAAATCCCTGACTGGAGGCCAACATGTGTAACAGTGTGTACTGAGAGTCTCCACACCAGCCAAGTGTCCCAGTGAAATAAACACCACACAAAGGAATCAAGTGACATTAAAAGATGACATGGCAATGAGAGAAAGAGAGAGGCAAAGAGGGAGGGAGAGAGAGAAAGAGAGAAACAAACAGGGAGGGAGAGAGAGGGGGGGGGGGGTGAAAAAGAGGAAAAAAAAACAAAGGGAGAGACAAAGAGAGTAAGAAAGAGAAGAAGAGAGATAGAAAGGCAGAGTGAGAGAGAAAGAGAAAGAATGATATATATATATATATATATATATATATATATATATATATATATATATATATATATATATATATATATATATATATATATATATATATACAGTGAGGAAAATAAGTATTTGAACACCCTGCTATTTTGCAAGTTCTCCCACTTAGAAATCATGGAGGTTCTGAAATTGTCATCGTAGGTGCATGTCCACTGTGAGAGACATAATCTAAAAAAAAAAATCCAGAAATCACAATGTATGATATTTTAACTATTTATATGTATGATACAGCTGCAAATAAGTATTTGAACACCTGTCTATCAGCTAGAATTCTGACCCTCAAAGACCTGTTAGTCTGCCTTTAAAATGTCCACCTCCACTACATTTTATTATCCTAAATTAGATGCACCTGTTTGAGGTCGTTAGCTGCATAAAGACACCTGTCCACCCCATACAATCAGTAAGAATCCAACTACTAACATGGCCAAGACCAAAGAGCTGTCCAAAGACACTAGAGACAAAATTGTACACCTCCACAAGGCTGGAAAGGGCTACGGGAAATTGCCAAGCAGCTTGGTGAAAAAAGGTCCACTGTTGGAGCAATCATTAGAAAATGGAAGAAGCTAAACATGACTGTCAATCGCCCTCGGACTGGGGCTCCATGCAAGATCTCACCTCGTGGGGTCTCAATGATCCTAAGGAAGGTAAGAAATCAGCCCAAAACTACACGGGACGAGCTGGTCAATGACCTAAAAAGAGCTGGGACCACCGTTTCCAAGGTTACTGTTGGTAATACACTAAGACGTCATGGTTTGAAATCATGCATGGCATGAAAGGTTCCCCTGCTTAAACCAGCACATGTCCAGGCACGTCTTAAGTTTGCCAATGACCATTTAGATGATCCAGAGGAGTCATGGGAGAAAGTAAGTCATGTGGTCAGATGAGACCAAAACAGCTTTTGGGTCATAATTCCACTAAACGTGTTTGGAGGAAGAAGATTGATGAGTACCATCCCAAGAACACTATCCCTACTGTGAAGCATGGGGGTGGTAGCATCATGCTTTGGGGGTGTTTTGCTGCACATGGGACAGGGCGACTGCACTGTATTAAGGAGAGGATGACCGGGGCCATGTATTGCGAGATTTTGGGGAACAACCTCCTTCCCTCAGTTAGAGCATTGAAGATGGGTCGAGGCTGGGTCTTCCAACATGACAATGACCCGAAGCACACAGCCAGGATAACCAAGGAGTGGATCTGTAAGAAGCATATCAAGGTCTCCAGACCTAAACCCAATAGATAATCTTTGGAGGGAGCTCAAACTCCGTGTTTCTCAGCGACAGGCCAGAAACCTGACTGATCTAGAGAAGATCTGTGTGGAGGAGTGGGCCAAAATCCCTCCTGCAGTGTGTGCAAACCTGGTGAAAAACTACAGGAAACGTTTGACCTCTGTAATTGCAAACAAAGGCTACCGTACCAAATATTAACATTGACTTTCTCAGGTGTTCAAATACTTATTTGCAGCTGTATCATACAAATAAATAGTTTAAAAATCATATATTGTGATTTCTGGATTTTTTTTTTTAGATTATGTCTCTCACAGTGGACATGCACCTACGATGACAATTTCAGACCCTCCATGATTTCTAAGTGGGAGA
>NC_139597.1:13225015-13247515 GCF_946808225.1 Silurus aristotelis
ATGGCAAAAGTTTATGGACACCTGGCCATAAGATTGGTATATGCTTCTACGCTCCCTTTCCACAATTAGCCCTCATGTCCTGTTATAATAACCTCCACTGGGAAGATGTTTTACTAGATTTTGATGTTTGCTTGTGGAGGCCTCGAGCCAGAAAGCTGTTAGCAAAGTCAGGTACTGATGTAGGTGAGGTGGCCTGGGGTGCAGTCAACGTTCTAGTTCTTCCCAACGGTGTTCAGAAGGATGGAGGTCAGAGCTCTATAGCAGATCTTCCACTCCAACCCATGGAAAGCATATGTTTATGTAGCAGGCTTTGTGTACGGGGTATTGTGGGGGTTTACATGCTCCTGAGGTTCCAGTGACCACTGTTTCTGCTCCTCTTCCCTCCGTGGATCTTCCCACTTCGTCCAGGCCTGCCTCTGGATAGTGTCCTCTACGATTGGAGGCCACTCTGTGCAGCTAGGGACGGTTTCTCATCAACGCTGGATGGTTCCATGAAATTCAGGAGTAAGAACAGGAGCTTTGAGGATGGATTTGGACTGTAGTTAATGTCAACAGACTGCTACACTGACTCAGGACTACAGTTTGCTTCTGATCATCATCACTGCACCCCGCAACATCGTATATCTGCAATAAATGGACATTCGGTGCTACCCAGATGAGGATGGGTTTCCTCTTGTGTCTGGTTCCTCTCAAGGTTTCTTCCTTATGGCATCTCGGGGAGTTTTTCCTTGCCACAGTCGCCACCGGCTCGCTCATCAGTGACAAACTTACGCTTATAAAGAAGATATTCATTTTTTATCACCACATTATCTGTGTAAAGCTGCTTTGAGACAATGTTCATTGTTAAAAGCACAATACAAATAAAAATGAATTGAATTATTGTCATGTGGGAACAGGTTTTGGTCTCCTAGATCAGGCGGAGAAAAAAAAAAAATTACCCACTAACACATGTAATACAATTGTGTACCTCCAAATCTGGAGTTACAGGTTCGGAGAGGAACCACATATGGCTGGGAAAATCAGGTGTCCCCGTCCATTTATCCATGTAGTGCATCACACTCATCTAATTTAGAGTAGTTTCATCATCTATACCAAATCAACAGGACAAAGAAGGAGCTGGATGTTCTCACTGTCAGTCACATGACCTACAGTAAGTCTAAGTCTAGATCACAAAACTACTATATATAACTGCCACATATTTCTCCTACTACCATCATCTCTTTCCCTCTGTCTCATTTTCTCCAAGTCTGAAGTGTCAGCAGCCTCAACGTGTGAGTTCTCAGCCTGTCAAAACGGAGTGATTTCCAAGGGAAAACACCAGCATGTTTTTCCGCTTTCACACACGTACTGGTGTCCTTTCATACAGAAAGTGCTAACAAGTTACACGCACCTGCGAATCTGGAGCCGGCACGGCGTCGAGACGGAGACACCAGCTCTCTGACGATCTGAAGGACCTGCATGGTCAACTGAAGGCGGAGACGAGTGCTGAACGTGGCACGGAGTCAGAAATACAGGCAGGGCATGTTCACATGGGCACAGAGGTCGCCCATAGACCCCCGAGAGCATCAATGCCATCATACGAAGAATGAGACAACATGAACACACACACACACACACACACACACACACTTACATCTGTAAAGTCAAAAAGCCTCAATGTTTTCGCTTCATATTATCCAGTAGAAGGTCTGAAAAAGCAGCTGAATTCTTTAGTAACCGATCCAAAAGAAGAAACGTTTCGAGCTCACGTTCGAGTCCTTCAGCCTGATTAACGTGAATAATTTAGCGCCAATTAGCAGCTGTAACGATGCAACAAGTCGCGTCCTGAGTGCATCCCACACTGCAGCCCGCCGCTCCACTATCCCTCCGTTCTCTCCATCTTTTCATCCCTGCGCCGCTCCGTCCTCCTCGCTCTAATGCCTTCCGGCACACTGCTGCTCCGAGCCAGAGACCAGCTCTCTCTCTCTCTCTCTCTCTCTCTTTCTCATACTGCCTCACTCCATCTCTTCCCCTCATCCCCTTCTCTATCAGCTCAGTCACACACTCTCTCTCCCCCTCTCTCTCTCCATCTGTCTTTTTTTTCTCCATACACCTCTCTATCATATCTCACTCACTTGTTTGCTTTCTCCTCCTCCTGCTCCTCCTATCTCCTTTATTCTGATTAGGGAAAAGCTTCAACTTTCCATCTGCTCTCTCTTTTCATCTCTCTCCTTTGCACTTATTCGCTTTTCCTATCCCTTATTCATCCCTTTCTCTGAAAGAAAGATGAGAAAAAGAGCGAAAGAAGAATAAGGAGGCAAAGAAGAAAGATGAGAGAAAGAACGAAAGAAAAAGAACGAAAGAGGCACAAGGGGAAACAGAACAATAGAAAATGAGAGGCTGAGAAAAAGGGATGAGGAGCATAAAAGGATGCATAAAGAGAAAAAAAGAAAGAAGTGATAGAGAAACTAAACAAACCTACAAAGCTTCTGATTCCTTTCTCCCTCTTTCTCCATCCTTCTCTCTCTTCACCCCCCACCTTCCTCATCCTGCTTTCCTTGTAATAATTTTTTTCTTTCTTTGGTTCCTCTTCCCTCTCATTCCTTAACCTTCATTCTTTCTCCCCTGTCTCACTCCCTCAGCTCTTTAACTTTACCTTTCAGTGTGACCAATTATCTTCAAGGACATTATGCTTGCATGTGCATGTGTTTTTGCATGTGTGTGTGCATGTGTGTGTATGTGCGTGTGTGCGTGTGTGCGTGTGCACGCGCGTTTGCGCGTGTGTGCATGTGCATGTTTGTGTATGTGCGTGCATGTGCGTGTGTGTGTATGTGTATGTGCATATGTGTGTGTATGTGTGTGTATGTGCATGTGTATGTGTATGTGCATACGCATGTTTGTGTATGTATATGTGTATGTGCGTGCATGTGCGCGTGTGTGTATGTGTATGTGCATGTGTGTGTATGTGTATGTGCGTGTGTATGTGCATGTGCATGTGTATGTGCATATGCATGTGTGTGTATGTATATGTGTATGTGCGTGCGTATGTGCATGTGTATGTGTATGTGCATACGCATGTTTGTGTATGTATATGTGTATGTGCGTGCATGTGCGCGTGTGTGTATGTGTATGTGCATGTGTGTGTATGTGTATGTGCGTGTGTATGTGCATGTGCATGTGTATGTGCATATGCATGTGTGTGTATGTATATGTGTATGTGCGTGCGTATGTGCATGTGTATGTGTATGTGCATATGCATGTGTGTGTATGTATATGTGTATGTGCGTGCATGTGCGCGTGTGTGTATGTGTATGTGCATGTGTGTGTATGTGTATGTGCGTGCGTATGTGCATGTGTATGTGCATACGCATGTTTGTGTATGTATATGTGTATGTGCGTGCATGTGCGCGTGTGTGTATGTGTATGTGCATGTGTGTGTATGTGTATGTGCGTGTGTATGTGCATGTGCATGTGTATGTGCATATGCATGTGTGTGTATGTATATGTGTATGTGCGTGTGTATGTGCATGTGCATGTGTATGTGCATATGCATGTGTGTGTATGTATATGTGTATGTGCGTGCATGTGCATGTGTGTGTATGTGTATTTGCGTGTGTGTGTATGTGCATGTGCGTATGTCTATGTGCATGTGTATGTGTATGTATATGTGTATGCGCATATGCATATTCATGTGTGTGTATGTATATGCATGTGTGTGTATGTGCATATGCATGTATGTGTTTATGTGCATGTGCGTGTATGTGCGTGTGTGTGTATGTGCATGTGCATGTGTATGTGTATGTATATGTGTATGTGCATATGCATGTATGTGTGTATGTGCATGTGTGTGTATGTGTATGTGCGTGTGCGTGTGTGTGTATGTGCATGTGTATGTGTATGTATATGTGCATATGCATGTGTGTGTATGTGCATATGCATGTATGTGTGTATGTGTATATGTGTATGTGTGTATGTGTGTATATGTGCGTGCGTGTGTGTGTTAAAACCGCATGACACCCTGTGCTATAATCAATCCCACACTAATGGCCTTCGTTCCGATCATTTCACACTTTGACTCAGAACTAAACATCCAACTCCCCACTGCGTCACAAAAACAGCTCTACACACGGCATCAGTAAAACACACAGATACTTCAGAAAAGCCAAAATAAATAAATAATTAAAACTAACTGGGATATACGGGGGTGAAAAAAACTATCAATTTGTGGAGTAAATCCTACACACCAAAGCATTGCTCTAAACCAGGAGTCTGGATGCACTGCTTTGAAACTGAGCAAACAAATGTACGACTTTCCGCACGCTACTTCCTGGTTGCGTATCGCATTTGGATATTCGTTTGTCTAAACCCGAGAGTCTCAAAAGCGCTTTCCTGGAGTAGAAGCTCGGATGGATAATGCTTCCGTTCGCTTTTTCAAAATGTTCGAAATCTACATTTGTTAATCTTGTAGATGCCTCCGACAGCCTGGGCTGCTCCAGTTAAACAAACAAAGATGCAAAACAAATAAAGAAGCAAAACAAATATTGAGAAAGGAATTAAGAACTTTTGATTTAAGGATCGAGTATTGTTTCAGATAAAAGGAAGTTTGAAAAGTCGGTTGAACGGGTTTATGCAAAATATAACGCGATGCAAACCAATAGGGAATTCGCCACTTAGCTTTCCGTCATTTCCTTGGAATGTTTAACAGGCGAAGGTGGAAAATTTACGCCCAGTGTTTGTTTGCAATGCGCTAAGCGTGAGGGATGGATATTTCCGCTCACAAAACCGCAACCTGTAGTCAGTGTTTCAAACTGAATCAACAAATATATTTCTAAGTTGATTCATCTAAAGCTAAAACTACACTACATAGACAAGGTTTTGTGAACACCTTAAGATTCGTATGTCCACATTGGAGAAAGTGGGAGCTTCACTCATGGGGCCCTTGAGCAAGGCCCTTAACCCTTTGTGCTCCAGGGGGCGCTGTATCGTGGCAGAGCCTGCGCTCTGACCCCAGCTTCCTAAACATCGCTGGCATATGCAAAGAAAGAATTTCGCTGTTCTGTAAAGTACATGTGACCATTTTATTTAGTTACCATTTGCTGTTCTAATGAGCTCCACTCTTCTGGGAAGATGTTCCACTAGATTTGGAGTTTGTGCTCAATCACCCACAAAATTAGGTACTGATGTAGAGTATTCAAGGTCAATAGGGTTGAGATCAGAGCTCACTCTCTCTCTCTCTCTCGTCTTTTTCCTCTCTATATCATAGCTTCTTCTCCTCCTGCTTCTTTTCTCGTCCCTCTCTCTTGCTCACGTCCTCTTTTACTGGCCTTTATCCATCCTGATTTAAAACTCCCTTCACAATTTCAAAGAAAGAAAGAAAGAAAGAAAGAAAGAAAGAAAGAAAGAAAGAAAGAAAGAAAGAAAGAAAGAAAGAAAGAAAGAAAGAAAGAAAGAAAGAAAGAAAGAAAGAAAGAAAGAAAGAAAGAAAGAAAGAAAGAAAGAAAGAAAGAAAGAAAGAAAGAAAGAAAGGGGGGACTGAATAGAATAAAATAATGTAGGTCCCTCTTTCCCCATCCTTCTTTCTCTTCACCCCAATTCTCAAAATCTTTCTGATCATTTCTCTCAGTTTTCTCTCCTGGTCTCAGGCTCTGTATGATCCCCCACTCCAACTCATGTAGCTCATGTGTACAATATAATTCATTTAAAGGAAGATGTTTTACTTTGCTGTATTTCTGATGCTGAGATCCGACGTCCTACTCGGAGCTTCTGCAGCCGCCGCCGCCTTTTACATCATCGAAATCTGCTATGTTGAGCTAAAATAGTAATATCACTACTAAATCTCTTGCGATGTCCAAAGTCCATTTCGGTACATTAAAAAAAAAAGTATATCGTAATCCAGAAAAATATTACGCCCTCTGGTCCGAAAAGGAGGGAAAGGAAATGAAGTGGAAGATGAAGATAAAGATTCAGTTCACGAGTTCATTATAACAAGTCAACTGGCTCAGCCGAGACATTGATCTGGTATTGACACAGATCACACACACACACACACACACACACACACACACACACACACACACACACACACACACACACACACACACACACACACACACATCACATGATCAATGTGTCTGTCTAGCAATCATTAGAAAATGGAAGAAGCTAAACATCACTGTCAATCTCCCTCGGACTGGGGCTCCATGCAAGAACTCACCTCGTGGGGTCTCAATGATCCTAAGGAAGGTGAGAAATCAGCCCAGAACTACACTAGAGGAGCTGGTCAATGACCTGAAAAGAGCTGGGACCACCGTTTCCAAGGTTACTGTTGGTAATACACTAAGACTTCATGGTTTGAAATCATGCATGGCACGGAAGGTTCCCCTGCTTAAACCAGCACATGTCCAGGCACGTCTTAAGTTTGCCAATGACTATTTGGATGATCCAGAGGAGTCATGGGAGAAAGTCATGTGGTCAGATGAGACCAAAATAGAACTTTTGTGTCATAATTCCACTAAACGTGTTTTGAGGAAGAAGAATGATGAGTACCATCCCAAGAACACCATCCCTACTGTGAAGCATGGGGGTGGTAGCATCATGCTTTGGGGGTGTTCTTCTGCACATGGGACAGGGCGACTGCACTGTATTAAGGAGAGGATGACCGGGGCCATGTATTGCGAGATTTTGGGGAACAACCTCCTTCCCTCAGTTAGAGCATTGAAGATGGGTCGAGGCTGGGTCTTCCAACATGACAATGACCTGAAGCACACAGCCAGGATAACCAAGGAGTGGCTCTGTAAGAAGCATAACAAGGTTCTGGCATGGCCTAGCCAGTCTCCAGACCTAAACCCAATAAAGAATCTTTGGAGGGAGCTCAAACTCCGTGTTTCTCAGCGACAGGCCAGAAACCTGACTGATCTAGAGAAGATCTGTGTGGAGGAGTGGGCCAAAATCCCCCCTGCAGTGTGTGCAAACCTGGTGAAAAACTACAGGAAACGTTTGACCTCTGTAATTGCAAACAAAGGCTACTGTACCAAATATTAACATTGACTTTCTCAGGTGTTCAAATACTTATTTGCAGCTGTATCATACAAATAAATCGTTAAAAAATCATATATTGTGATTTCTGGATTTTTTTTTTTTAGATTATGTCTCTCACAGTGGACATGCACCTACGATGAAAATTTCAGACCCCTCCATGATTTCTAAGTGGGAGAACTTGCAAAATAGCAGGGTGTTCAAATACTTATTTTCCTCACTGTATATATATATATATATAAATATAACCCCGTCTTCACAGCTACAGCATTTGCTTTAATCATGTAGATTACTGCCTACTTCATGTAGAGTTTGGACTTCTTTGGACGTTCAAAGGCTCTGAATAAAGAAGCTGCTGTTGGATCCATGATGAGCTCAGATGTTCAGCTATTTTATGAGTTGCTCCTAAGCTCCTGGTTCCACAACATTAACTGACGGTATAAGACTATAGAAAGGGCATTACTCATAATCACACGCTCCGGGGCTCATGGTAGTTCTCACTCTCGGGTGTTTTGTAAAGTTTAAAAGAAATTTCATAACGCTCTTGATGTCATCCAAATGAGGATGGGTTCCCCTTTTGAGTCTGGTTCCTCTCAAGGTTTCTTCCTCATACCATCTAAGGGAGTTTTTCCTTGCCACAGTTGCCCCATGATTGCTCATCAGGGATCAATACACATCGTTCACATTCATTCTTAAGCTCTCTGTTGTGAAAAATGCTTTAGAAATAAAGAACTTGCATTAAGCTCAGTTGGATCGACTGGGCTGTGTATGTTTTTCGAGTCCTAGCTGATAAGGAACATATGCACTGGAACCAGTAGGTTCAGGGACAGCTTTTTTCCATCCAACATCACCCTACTGAACTCTACACTACACCATTAAATCACTGTAGAAAACTTCTGTACAATTATCCATATAATGTACATTTTACATATTGTATTTTTTTTTAGACTCCTCATTCTCTACACCAGCGGTCCCCAACCTTTTTGCGCCACAGACCTGATTAATGTCGGACAATATTTTTATAGACCGGCCTTTAATGTGTGGCGGAAAAATACAACAAAATACAATGATACAACCATAAAAACTGGTATTTTCTAAATATAATAATAAACGTGAACCCACTGTGTTGGTTTTTGTTCATTTTGCTCGCTTTTATTATCTATCTATCTGTCTGTCTGTCTGTCTGTCTGTCTGTCTGTCTGTCTGTCTGTCTGTCTGTCTGTCTGTCTGTCTGGTTTGAACACTTTGGATTGCTTCCACTCAATAAAGGTCAAATGAGATCAAAGCAATTAATACAATCTTTTTATTTATTTACATTGTTAAGATACTTTTGTGGATGATTTTATTAATGCTCTAGTTTATTTCAAGTAATTTCAGTTAACTTCAATCGTTTAAAAATAATAATAATAATAAAATTAAAAAAAGAGATAAATCGACAATTTTTTTTTATTCAATATTAAAAATATAAAAAAAATATTTTAATATAAAAAAATATATTATTTCTCATATTTGTTTTCCATTCTCTTAATCACACGGGGCTTAGCAAACAAAATCTCGCAATACATATGATCGATGCTCTATAATGCGCAATATTTCAAAATCTAAGCTGCTAACCTGGAAGTCTAAGTGAATTTCATTGGGGGCCTTTTCCTTAAAAAGAAATGTTTGACAATGATAAATGATAATAATAATACAAATACGAGCAATATGTTCAGATATTTGAAACAATCAGGTAGAACATAGGGTGGGACGGGACAGGACGGGGAGACGCAGGCCATGGCGGGGTTGCACTCAAATATGTCTGTCACTCTCTTGCATTGATGCAGATTCTCTAAGTAAAGCCACTGATCGAGAAATGTGATGTCAAGAAACTGTAAATGAGGCGTTTGTGAAATATTCCAAGTAAAAAAAAAAAAAAAAAAAACAGTTTAACAGCAATTTGTCATTTTCATTATTGCATTATCCACACACACTCAGGATGTGGCAGCTCAGTGGTTAAGACATTGGACTTTGAATCAGAAGGTCACGAGTTCAGTTCCCAGCACCACCAAGCTGCCACTGGGCTTTGAGCAAGTAGCTCTGGAAAAGGGTGTCTGCCATATGCAATAGTAGTAAATGGTACTAGACTCTTTATAAACAGATAACACGAGTGTATAAAATCGTTTTTTGTCCAACAGTTTAAAAGGAAAATTTCAATATAGTACCATTAACGAGGGGGGAAAAAAAAAATCTCAGAGGCAGGAAGAAGGTCAAAAAGGAGGAATCCCTGTGGAGAAAAACATTCAAAAGCCTTTTTACCAAAATTAGCCTTATCTAAAAACAACGCTTAAAAAAAAAAAGCTCAGACTTTTCTTTCCTTCCGCCTGCCTTCTCTGGTATTTAAGAATCGTCCCCTTAGGATCTTCAACTCCGTATCATTATGAAGCCGGCTTTGTGCACAAGGGCATTGACCTGCTGGAGCAGGTTCACGTCTCCTAATTCAATTCAAGTTGTGCCCCTCCAACATTGTGGCTGGAAATGTCAGGTGTCTCAGTACTGTTGTTCTGATTGTGTATATTCTCTTAATATGGAACGTTTCTGTTTTAGTTTTTGATGGTGTTTTTTTTTTTTTTTAAGTTTCTTATACTTTTATATGTCTGTCTGTTCATCTGTTTATTGATCCTTCAAAGGTTGAGGGGTCCCCATAATTTTGTCCATATAGTGTAAGTTTGCCTGAAAGTGATTTATTAGATTGCGTGCTCTCAAATCAAAAACGTACCATTAGAAAACGTATGCATTTGAAACTGTAGTTCATCCTCTCTACCACTAGGATGGATCGTTCTGCTCTTTGGTTTCAGATTTTTAGTCTAATCGGACGCTGGATTCTGAAACATCTTACCAAACGTTCAAGGACGGCTTAGCCCTGGCTGGGAGGTTTGCCAAAAGCTGCTGGCTACTGAAAAGAGGAAGGAGTCCTGCTGACTTCCTGTTTCGGTGGACATCAGCACGTAGAACTTTGCCTTTGGTTTTAAGGTAAACATTATAGAGATAAAGAAAATAGAGGGGAAAGTAAAAGAGAAAAAATAAATAAACGCTAAAACAATAATATATATATATATATATATATATATATATATATATATATATATATATATATATATATATATATATACACATGATATTTAATTTCACATCCTTCTTCTGAGGCAAAAAAGTGTAAGCGTTAAATACTCCTCAGGTTAATATCAAACCTCAGATCAGACAGAATCAGACTTGTGTGCTTGTGAGTAAAAAGACAAGGTGTAAAAACCTGCAGCTCCTTAACACCGCATCGGGTCGAATTAATCCACGCTGAGAGCTGCTAATAAAGTGCGGCTGATCGCTGGCCATTTATAATGTATGGCGGTGTGAGCCCCCCGGTTATGAGCTCGAGTGTGAGTGGTAGAGAGAGAGAGAGAGAGAGAGAGAGAGAGAGAGAGAGAGAGAGAGAGAGAGAGAGAGAGAGAGAGAGAGAGAGAGAGAAGAGCGAGGGAGAAAGAGGGAGAGAGAGAGAGAGAGAGAGAGAGAGAGAGAGAGAGAGAGAGAGAGAGAGAGAGAGAGAGAGAGAGAGAGAGAGAGAGAGAGACTTCAGAGTACAATTCGATTCCAATTGATATTTTAGAAGCGTTATGATTTTTGGACACTTTTCTCCTGAAAGTGAGTACGAGAGAAAGAATCGAAGGAAAGACAGAATTATGAACAGTTGATATGGACGGACGGACGGAAAGACGGAAAGACAAAAACGATGCATTATAGTAGCATTAACTCCGCTGTGCATACATCTGAATACAGAACTGAAACACTAAACTCATGTAGCTTTCAGCGGTATCTTTTAGTAAAATGGAACGAAAAAAATCGGTGGTTTGGAAATAACCCGTTATGAGACGAATATGATGTCCAAATGTTCGCCTCCTTGCAGAAGCTGCTGCACGCATGGGAGAGTGGACAGCCAATCTGGTGGTGACGCTTTAGGATTCGGAAGCTTGTTTTTCAGAAGTGTCTGAAACTACGAATACTCTGCGCTGTTTCTTGTTAAATGGAAAAGCGATGATGTGTGTTTAGCTCTGTTATTCAAGTCGATCATCTTCATAAATACTCTACAAAAACTATGTTTATGTATGTATGAATATGGAGAAAAAGGATGTGGTTGGGCGGGGCTTAATCGCGTACTCCGGCTAGCCAGTACACGGAGATCAGCTACATTTTGGCTTGTCTTTTAAATTGCCGTTTTGCGGGCGGGGGTATACGCACGCATCGCATGGAATAGACAGTAAATAAAATGAACCCGTCTTCGTCCCTGCCTACACTGCTCCCTTCTCTCTAAACAGGACCCGCGTCCAAAGCTCTTTCTTTCTGTTCTTTTTGGTTTGCGATCGTTCCCTCGCCGAGTGTGTGTGGAGGCAGAACTGGGTCGCCGGGGCAACACGGCTCGAAGGAGGAGGCGGGGAATCGCGGTTTGTTTGACCGGTGCAAGTCTCCGCGTCCGCAGCGAAGTCAGTCCTCGTCTGGACGGCTATAAAACGCATCAAATTCCCTCAACGACCCGGAGGATATTTACAGTCACGGGGACGCTTGGTAATTTATGAAGGCACTTACATTAGTGTCCTGGGGATACGACACAAAAATATGTGTGTTTGTTTCTATCTGTGTGTGTGTGTGTGTGTGTGTGTGTGTGTGTGTGTGTGTGTGTGTGTGTGTATGTGTGGAGTAGAGCCTCTATAGGGACTAAATGTTCCCACAGTGAAAGCTAAGTAATTGTGGGAACTCGCACACTTAGTGAACAAACAACACACACACACACACACACACACACACACACACACAATATAGCAAGTCCCAGGTATTAGCAGAGAATTATTTCACTACAGTAAAAGAGTCAAACGTTCAGAAACACAGAGTCCTACCATTTTTGAAAGACACCTGCATGTTCCTTTAGTTTATATGCTGCTACGTTGACCAAACGACTACAGAAATAGGAACTGCTTTTCATTGAAAAATCCTCCTTCAGCATGAATAGGAGCTTCGCACACACTTGGAATCCGGACAGTTCGTTTCTCCAAAACATTCAGCTCAAACACTTTGCTGTGCCTCTTGTACAAAAATTGGCAAAGCTGCTCATCACTAGTTGAATATTTCTCTCGGAGCCTGCGAGCCGGTACATCTCAGAGCTTGGATGTATTGTTCAGGTCATTGTCTTGTTGTATGGTGACGGACTTGCATGGTGTTGAAGTATAGAATGGTAGTCATGTTGGTTCAGTGTTTCTTTCACCTGGAAAGAGTCCCCAACCTTCTCTGTTCCAAAACAACCCCAAACCATTAAACTTCCACCTACATATTTGGCTGTAGGTGTGAGGAAGTCTGCTCCTGTTCTCTGTCTTACAAAGGGTCTGCTGTTGGAGACAAAAATGTCACATTTGGACATTGAAACTTTGATCCACACAGTCACTGTCCAATTTCGGTTTGTTTTTGCTTTTTACCCAAAACAAGACGAACATGAATGCGTCTCAAACACGAGAAGAGGCTAGGTGTTTGCAAACTTGACAGAGAATTAATTCTCAAATCATATTAAATTTTTGATATATAAAAAAAAAAGAAAAGAAAAGAAAAATAAAAAAACCTGAATGTTAATAACTAAGGCATTCTACACAGAACTAAATGATTGCATGTTTTCTTTCACAGTTACAGAAACCTAGAGGCCACAGCCCACCCCTAGCCCACCCGGTCCTTATCCATTTAACAGCACGGTTCTAACAACAAAAAAACCCTACTGAAATGATTCTAATGACAAGAATTAACACTCGAAAAAAAGAAAAGGAGAATGGACAAAGAAAAATTAGCTGACTATGGATTGAAGCATATATAAAGAAATATGTGTTTAAGAAAAAAAAAATGCAATACAAATTATTTACTGTATGTACTAATAATGTACAAACTAAGAAAACTTGGATGATGTTTAAAACAAAAAAATGCTGTTTGTGCTGCAGTCAGCGCTTTTCAGTCTGCATTTTTGAAAGGTCAAAATACATTTTTTCAGCCTTCGGATTAGATTTTTTGGAAAGGGGACAAATTGCACTTGCAATATCGATCCATTCAAAGATACGCAAAGCAAATAAACGCTCGAGCGTAGTGTACTCATGAGCAAGTTTTCACATCTGTCTTAAATCAAATGTAGCCATATGAACTGATCTGATCAGAAGGATATACGTGAGAAAGGTTTGGTGAAGATCGTCAAAATTGCAGCATTATTTACTAATACAGGGGGGCAGGTCTTGATATAACTATAATGAATGGACATTCGATGCTGGATGAGGACAGACCCCTTTCTTGAAGTTGGATTATTTCAAGTTTTTTTTTATTTTTTATTTAATAGTTTTATACCATTTCTGGGAATATTTCCATGCCACTGGTTCGCTCATTAAGAATATATTTATAGGGAATAATTCATGACATTAAAATTTATTACTTTTAAGCTGTATTGGTTTGACACACAGTTCTTTCTTTGGCATGAGATTTCATTTGGATGCTACGGATTTTA
Organism: Silurus aristotelis; assembly: GCF_946808225.1. Lineage (NCBI taxonomy): Eukaryota > Metazoa > Chordata > Actinopteri > Siluriformes > Siluridae > Silurus > Silurus aristotelis. The sequence goes on from NC_139597.1 coordinate 13,238,583, forward strand.
TTCACGTGATGTAATCGAGAAACCTGTCCTGATCTCCTTCCCTTTATTCTCATGCTGAACATACACTTCCGACTGTTTGCCTATACACTTTAATCCGACTACGCACTCCTGATATTCAAATCACACTACCCGGTGTCACCCAGGAGAGGGTGGGGTTTTCCTTTTGAGGCTTGGTTCCTCACAAAGGTTCTTCCTCATGCGTTCTGAGGAAGTTTTCCCTCGCCTCTGGTTTACTCGCCAGATCACAGAGACCTTTCGCATCTATTAAGCTGGGTGTCGAGTGTGAATCAGGATGAAACTGATACCTCTGGTTTGTTTGCCAGTCGGTCGGATTTCTCACGGCACGTAATTAAACAAATCAAACAAACAAGTCTCCTAGTTCAAGTGAAGGGAGAAATTGTATTCTACCACATTCATAAACATCCGATACAATTGTGTCCCTCCAACTAACTGTTGACAGCTCGGGGAAAAATCTCATATGGCTAGAAAAGTCAGGTGTCCCCATACTTTTAATCATATAGTGAATATCTGTCTAGCTTATCTATTTATTTGTCCTGGTTTTTGTCATGTACGATTCAACGAAGTAATTGAGGGGGAAAAAAGTTCTTCAAGAATGACAACAGAGACTGGATATGCTTGAAAAGCTTGTTTGAAGATCACAGCAGGACTTTTTAGCACCCAGGGTTGAGCAAGAACGTTGCATCTAGAGCAGGTCAGAGACAGTGCGAAACAAACCTCGAGTTTCATCTTTAAGATGCTATGTTTAAAAAAAAAACACAAACCCGGGACACACAGCTGGATACAAACCCAGTTTTGATTGAGTGAAAAATCGATAACTCCTTCCCTGCAGTCTCCTCGGTTGTTTCTGGCTGTATGGGTTCTTGTTCCAAGGTTTTAGGGCAGGTGAGGGGGACAAGTAGGACAACTAAGCCTTATGTATATGTAATGCAATTCGGTATCAACTAGAGATCGGTGCCGATAGTTGATTGCTGGAACTATTGGCGAAAATCTACACTGTTTATATTTTTTGCTGTCGTTACCTCTAGAGGCGAACCGCTGACGCCGCGTGCGGTTTGTTTTTACACTTGTGGCTGCGCGCTGCACGGAGTGCACTATATTCTATTTGTTGTTTGTAATTTATCTAATTATAAAAATATTTATTCATATTTATTTTATTTAACACATTTCCATAAATCAGTACTGGGTTTTTTCTACCAGTTCAGTACAATTTTACAAAGACTGTTGTGGTAGTTTGTTTATTATCCAGTATCCATTTTAAAAACTATCGAATGATTAATCGGTTGTCGGCGAGTACGATCCAACCTAGCCGTCTGTATCGGTAAAATCCACTATCGGTCGTCCTCTAGTACCAACTTTTAATAGGCAGGACTGATCCCTATATAGAAACGTTGAAATGTCTGTGTATTAAATCGCCACCGCAAAGAAAGAAATGTATTGAATTTAATGCAAGAATCTGATCTACAAATGCAATAATAAAATTCCATCATGTTAATGCCCGGGATAGTAAATCCAAAAGATATTAGTATGGAAGGAATGCAGTTAGGATGCGGAAGCTAAAGTAGTTCACATTAAGACTACAAAACTAAATTGGAACAGTTTTCCCCGCACTGTCTTTATGCAATTTCTCAGTTATTAAGCGGTGAATGTTTCGTCCTTTAGACACCGGGTATAGAGTGAATCTTTTCTCAAACACACTATGACGTGATTTGAATCTGAGACTGTAGTCCAGTGGCATTTACTAAACCCTTCCTCGTAAACGGCAACGCATTGAAGTTGTTGTTTATTTTATGCTCTCTCACACATTTCCTCGCTCTCTCTTTTTTTCTAGCTGTTGTGCAACAGACATTTGGTCTATGTCCTTATCAGATCCCAGCATGTCTTTACAGCCTCTGTTTCGCTGCAAACAATTCCAAATCTTTGACAAAATGGGGTAGTCAACTTAATGACGTCTTCATACTTTAAATGCATGTTTCATTTCAGTAGATCCTTGCTATAGAAAAAAAGTGATTTGGACTTATATGTCACTCTTTACCAAACTGTTACAACAAAGTTGAACAACTGTATCGAATGTCTTTGGATGTGGTAGTATGAAATTTCTCCTTCGCTTGAACTTAGAGACCCAAACCTCTTCCAGCATGGTAATGACTATGTGCACAAAGATGCACTTGACATGAATTGGAGTGGAAGACGTCCTGCTATAGAGCACTAACCCTACCAAAATCCACTGGAATTAATTGGAACACTGACTGCACCCCAGGCCTCCCCACCTCACCTACATCAGTCAATGACTTTACTATTGCCCTTGTAAAGCTGGAACATCTTCACAGAAGAGTGGAGTTTACTATAACAGCAAATGGGAACTAATTGTCGAACAGGATGTTCAAAAAGTAGAGCAAACAGAGCAATTTTATGGTCAGGTGTCACATTTTGCCTGTATAGTGTACATCAATATGTCAAATATTTGTATATCATTTATTATGGGATATTATTAATCCAATAAAAATGCCCAGCCTGTTTATAGCTGATCTCACTTATTTCAGATGTTTAAAAGCAGTATTTTGCCAATATAAGAGCAGGCTTAAAAAGTCCAATTTAAGACTTAAGACCTTTTTAAGACCATTAACAATTACATTTAAGACCTATATCATGACCTCCAAAACACACAAATATGTTGTTAGTAACTGGCCTTAACCAAGCCCTATATCTGTTTTGTTTTTTTAAGCTAGGTTTGGCTAAACTTGCACTTCCCTGTATGTTTTACATCTGTGGTACAATCCACGAAAGATGCGTGCCAAATACAAAAAGCTGATTGGCTGTTGCACGTTAGTCTCATTTGTAGTCGCAATTGGAACTAACAAATATAAACAAATACAAAACAAAACAAAAACAATCTTAAGTGCTGCCTGACCATTTCAATGAGCATTAAGGGGAGTGTTACATGGACATTAAGACCTGTTTAAAATTAATTAAGCCCTAGAACATCGAATTTAAGACCTGAAAATGTAGATTTTTGAATTTTAGACTTTTTTTTTTTAGAGACTGCGGGAACCCTGGTAAAGCTTCAAAAAGGTAATAAATTACCAGAAATGTAACCGTATAATAGGAAATAGCAGAGAAATCAGACTATATGCAAATGATTAGAACTATTTTGGAGTACTGCGGTGCTCATACTTGTGTTTTTTCTTCATTGTCAAGGCGTTTTAAAACTGCTGCCGTCCCGACACGTTACTTTTCTACCAAGCAACAAAGAGCTGAATAGTGAAAAAAAATTGATTTCGAATTTAGAGCTCTGTTAACATGCGCACAACATCCACTGGAGCTTTATGAGACTTCTGCGGTTATACGCATTTCCTCATTTGTATTTTCTAGCCATGTGACGTGAGAACTAAAATACGGGTAGTTTAAAAAGCGAAGACTTTGGAGAGCAACATACATTAAAAGGAGAACCGTAAATGCTGTGGTTCGGTGTGGTTGGAATCACGCCTATAGGGCTTTCTCAGGAAATTAATATATTAACTTTGTTCCTTTCTAGTATGAACACATGGTCAGTATGTGTGTGTGTGTGTGTGTGTGTGTGTGTGTGTGTGTGTGTGTGTGTGTGTGTGTGTGTGTGTGGCACAGGGTCCACTTTTTCCCTTCCTGATGTTTACTACGAAATGCAAAGGTACTCCTAGTGTGACTTCCTTCCCTTGTTCATCCATCTTTTCCTTCTTCCCCTACACACACACACACACACACAAACACACACACACACACACACGGTACACATGCACACTAAAGAAAATTTACAGTCACAAGCCTTACCTACAAATTTAAGGACGAGCAATGTTTGCCTGTCTGTGTGTGTGTGTGTGTGTGTGTGTGTGTGTGTGTGTGTGTGTGTGTGTGTGTGTGGCACAGGGTCCACTTTTTCCCTTCCTGATGTTTACTACGAAATGCAAAGGTACTCCTAGTGTGACTTCCTTGCCTTGTTCATCCATCTTTTCCTTCTTCCCCTACACACACACACACACACACACACACACACACACACACACACACACACACACACACACACACACACACACACACGGTACACATGCACACTAAAGTAAATTTACAGTCACAAGCCTTACCTACAAATTTAAGGACGAGCAATGTTTGCCTGTCTGTGTGTGTGTGTGTGTGTGTGTGTGTGTGTGTGTGTGTGTGTGTGTGTGTGTGTTTGTGTGTGTGTGTGGCACAGGGTCCACATTTTCCCTTCCTGATGTTTACTACGAAATGCAAAGGTACTCCTAGTGTGACTTCCTTCCCTTGTTCATCCATCTTTTCCTTCTTCCCCTACACACACACACACACACACACACACACACACACACACACACACACACACACGGTACACATGCACACTAAAGAAAATTTACAGTCACAAGCCTTACCTACAAATTTAAGGACGAGCAATGTTTGCCTGTCTGTGTGTGTGTGTGTGTGTGTGTGTGTGTGTGTGTGTGTGTGGCACAGGGTCCACTTTTTCCCTTCCTGATGTTTACTACGAAATGCAAAGGTACTCCTAGTGTGACTTCATTCCCTTGTTCATCCATCTTTTCCTTCTTCCCCTACACACACACACACACACACACACACGGTACACATGCACACTAAAGAAAATTTACAGTCACAAGCCTTACCTACAAATTTAAGGACGAGCAATGTTTGCCTGTGTGTGTGTGTATGTATGTATATATATATATATATATATATATATATATATATATATATATATATATATATATATATATATATTTACACACATTACACACACACACACATATATACAGTGGGTACGGAAAGTATTCAGACACCCTTAAATTTTTCACTCTTTTTTATTTTGCAGCCATTTGCTAAAATCATTTAGGTTCATTTCTTTTCCTCATTAATGTACACATAGCACCCTATATTGACAGAAAAACACAGAATTGTTGACACTGTTGCAGATTTATTAAAAAAGAAAAACTGAAATATCACATGGTCCTAAGTATTCAGACCCTTTGCTCAGTATTTAGTAGAAGCCGCCTTTTGATCTAATACAGCCAGGAGTCTTTTTGGGAAGGATGCAACAAGTTTTTCACACCTGGATTCAGGGATCCTCTGCCATTCCTCCTTGCAGATCCTCTCCAGTTCTGTCAGGTTGGACGGTAAACGTTGGTGGACAGCTATTTTTAGGTCTCTCCAGAGATGCTCAATTGGGTTTAAGTCATTGCTCTGGCTGGGCCATTTAAGAACAGTCACGGAGTTGTTGTGAAGCCACTCCATCGTTATTTTAGCTGTGTGCTTAGGGTCATTGTCTTGTTGGAAGGTAAACCTTCAGCCCAGTCTGAAGTCCAAAGCACTCTGGAGAAGGTTTTCGTCCAGGATATCCCTGTGCTTGGCCGCATTCATCTTTCCCTTGATTGCAACCAGTCGTCCTGTCCCTGCAGCTGAAAAACGCCCCCACAGCATGATGCTGCCATCACCATGCTTCATTGTTGAGACTGTACTGGACAGGTGATGAGCAGTGCCTGGTTTTCTCCACACATACCGCTTAGAATTAAGGCCAAAAAGTTCTATCTTGGTCTCATCAGACCAGAGAATCTTATTTCTCACCATCTTGGAGAACTCCATGCGGGTTTTCATGTGTCCTGCACTGAGGAGAGGCTTCCGTCGGGACACTCTGCTATAAAGCCCCACTGGTGAAGGGCTGCAGTGATGGTTGACTTTCTACAACTTTCTCCCATCTCCCGACTGCATCTCTGGAGCTCAGCCACAGTGATCTTTGGGTTCTTCTTTACCTCTCTCACCAAGGCTCTTCTCCCCCGATAGCTCAGTTTGGCCGGTCGGCCAGCTCTAGGAATGGTTCTGGTCGTCCCAAACGTCTTCCATTTGAGGATTATGGAGGCCACTGTGCTCTTAGGAACCTTAAGTGCAGCAGAAATTTTTTTGGAACCTTGGCCAGATCTGTGCCTTGCCACAATTCTGTCTCTGAGCTCTTCAGGCAGTTCCTTTGACCTTAATGATTCTCATTTGCTCTGACATGCATTGTGATCTGTAAGGTCTTATATAAACAGGTGTGTGGCTTTCCTAATCAAGTCCAATCAGTATAATCAAAAATTTCTGGACTCAAATGAAGGTGTAGAACCATCTCAAGGATGATCAGAAGAAATGGAAAGCACCTGAGTTAAATATATGAGTGTCACAGCAAAGGGTCTGAATACTTAGGACCATGTGATATTTCAGTTTTTCTTTTTTAATAAATCTGCAAAAAGGTCAACAATTCTGTGTTTTTCTGTCAGTATGGGGAGCCGTGTGTACATTCATGAGGAAGAAGAATGAACTTAAATGATTTTAGCAAATGGCTGCAATATAACAAAGAGTAAAAAATTTAAGGGGGTCTGAATACTTTCCGTACCCACTGTATATACACACACACACTATAGGGACAAGTGTTTGGAGACAGCGGATCAGAAATCCTGTATAACGTCTACAAGGGTGAATGCCGATTACAGTAATGTAATGATGTTCATTCACCATCATTCACCTGAAAAACACACATTTCACCAGGTCTCCTTCAGCATTTCATCATCTAAACACCCTCCCCAAAAACATCTTATTGGCATCTCTTTCTTTCCTTCATGATCTCATCCCTCCGCTTCTCTCTACCTGAGTGGTGTAATTCAGTGTATCAGGAGCAGGATGACTCATCGCTGGGTGATTACTACACACTCGTTAGGTCTGTCACTATCCCACAGTTCAGAGCAGGGGGCAATCACGCTAATTATACACACACACACACACACACACACACACACACACACACACACACACAGGTGACAGGCAACAAAAACAACCAAACACAATCAAGCAGGTACTGCAACATTAAAACACAAACACACACTCAAAAATGGGTAGAATTGTGCATTATATTTATACACAGTCAAAAAAGACAATAATGGTAATCATTTGTTCCCCAAGTCCACACACACACACACACACACACACACACACACACACACACACACACACACACACACACACACACACAAATGAATTGAAATGTGCATTATTGAATGGTAATAATTTGTTCAACAAGTCCACACAAACTCAGGCAGCACACAGACGCCTGTACACACACTTAGTGTAAAAGTGTGCTGCGGTCATGTTTGGTGCTGCTCTGTGAGGTCATTTCTGTTCTGCGTCAAAGAAAATAGACATTTGGTTTGAACTGTTATTAGAGAGAGAGAGAGAGGGAGAGATTCGTTCATTAACATGCCTTGCCTTTCTTCTTATTGCCAGGTGTGTATTTTTGTTCAACCCTAATTACTCTGAAGACGTCATTTTTGGACAAAGCTGATTCTCACTCTGAAAAGCTCGGTATCGGCGAGTACCGTATTTTTCGGACTATAAGCCGCTACTTTTTTCCCACGTTTTGCTTATTTATAAATTTTCCTGGGTTTTTCCCGGTTTCACAAACTTCAAGCCAAAAAAACTGAACCCCATAACATTAGACCAATGAAATTTCCGAAAGGAAACGAAAAAACGCACCTCACCTGTGTTCTGAGCTGCACGGCATCGGGAGAAAAAACTTTTTTATTTTTTTACGCACGACGACGCAAAAAGATAAACTCCCGAGAGAAATAGTTGTAAAAGGAAGGAGGAAGACAGTGAACAATGACTTACTTGGTAGGCTACTGTTTAGATACAAGCCGTTGTAACGCATTGAGTCAGGGTGAAGGGAGAGCTCGCTAACTCCAGTTACAACAGAAATCATATAAGCACAGACAGGTTTCCAAAACTCGTGCTTTTTTATTTTTCTAGGCAACAGTGTTACGGGTTAGTCAAAGAAACTTAGAAATGAGCATCAGAAAATAATAAGGACATATTCCTCGTCTTGCACACATGCAGTAAAACCGGAAAAAAATGCCGTGGCATGCTATTCCCAAAATACCGCTATGCTCCTAAAGGAAGCGCAACATATTTCACCCGTTACAACGTGTGTAACTTGTCCTTCGTTAAAGCCTGTGTGAAGTTCATTAGTTTCAGTGTAGACACCTGCGGCTTATTTATGTTCAAAATAAAAATATTTGTAAAATTCAGTGGGTGCGGCTTATATATGGGTGCATTTTATAGTCCGGAAATTACGGTATTTGCACTCTGGAAGAATAGCGTTCTTACAACATGGCTCACGCCTCACTCCGGGGTCCACACTTCCATCCTGAGCAGGACGTTTTTTCATGTGTCGGCTTCATTTCGACAGATAAATAGATTCCCTATGGGCTTCTCCCTGTTGTCTGTTGTCCACCAGCCTCCCAAAACATGTCTCTCATTATACTAGTAATTACACTAGCTGCTCTAAACCGTCGCTAAGTGTGTTTGTGTGTGTGTGTGTGTGTGTGTGTGTGTGTGTGTGTGTGTGTGTGTGTGTGTGTGTGTGTACGTGTGCATGGTGCCCTGTTCCAATCGTGGTTCCATTCCAGGTGCGTGTTCTCTTATTCTGCTAGAATACTAAAATACTGACCAAGAACATGCTGAAAAACTCACATCCCATAAAACAAACACAATTACACTGATGTGGCCTTGTTAACACTTCCTATCCAGAACACACACACACACACACACACACCTTCACAGACACTGAAGCTGACTACTTTCATTCGAGCCACATGTCTGAGTCATTATATAACCATGCTGTGTGCGTGTGTGCGTGTGTGTGTGTGTGTGTGTGTACTCACTCATACTGCGAGGCTGGTTGGTGGTAGGCAGGTGAGCTCCAGGTGAGGCTGTTCATCCACAGATGTTATCCTCACTGCACTCATGACCTACAAAAACATCACAAAAGGCATTTAGCGATAATCAATTGCGGTCCCCAGAATAAATCCCACCCGCTGATCACGTTCAAA
>NC_139597.1:13252515-13292515 GCF_946808225.1 Silurus aristotelis
ACTACACCAGACATCCCAGACTAGGCTCTATCCAGACTTTCCAAACTACGCTCCAGACATCCCAAACTACACTTCAGACAACCCAGACTACGCTCTATCCAGACATCCCAAATTACGCTCTATCCAGACATCGCAAACTACGCTCTATCCAGACATCGCAAACTACGCTCTATCCAGACATCGCAAACTACGCTCTATTAAAGACATCCCAAACTACGCTCTATCCAGACATCCCAAACTACGCTCTATCCAGACATCCCAAACTACGCTCTATCCAGACATCCCAAACTACACTTCAGACATCCCAGACTAGGCTCTATCCAGACATCCCAGACTACGCTCTATCCAGACATCCCAGACTACGCTCTATCCAGACGTCCCAAACTATGGTCTATCCAGACATCCCAAACTACGCTCTATCCAGACATCCCAAACTACGCTCCAGACATCCTCAACCAACATCAATACCTGAGCACACAAACACCTCTGCAGCTAAACAAACAGATCTTCACAGCCATGCTCCAAAACCTATTGGACAGCCTTTTCATAAGAGTGGAGAGTCTTTGGTGAGTTTATGACCCTACCAGAAAGGAGGACTAAACGTGGGGGTGTGTGTGTGTGTGTGTGTGTGTGTGTGTGTGTGTGTGTGTGTGTGTGTGTGTGTGTGTTAAGTCCCTTGATGACCTGCCCCCCCCCCCTACTCTGTATTCCTGCCTCATGCCCAGTGTTCCTGGGAAAAAAAAAACCTTCACCTTCACTGGGATGAAGTGCTTTCTGGTGGAGTGAGTGAGTTTGACAAAATGAGTGTGTACAACTATCCAGCCTGTCCTTGTGTTCAGCACAAAGACTCTAACACTAACACACACACACACACACACACACACACACACACACACACACACACACACACACACACACACACAGGGAGGAAGTGATCCTGCTCATCTTTTTCCTCATTCCACTTCACGGCTGACACTGACCCTGCACTGAACTACTCAGCGGTGTCAGTGTGTGTGCACGTGTGTGTGAGAAAATGCATTACAAGCCTGGACTAGTACTATTACACAAAAGCCCTTATTGCACTGCCAGTCTCGATGCGCACAAACCTACATTTTGCTCAAGGGTGTGTGTAAGTAACAACGCATCGTTCCTTCCACCTCTTCCGTCTAAGATTTAGCATTCTTCATAGAAAGCACACGACCAGGAAAACTTTATAAAAATATTGCACCTTGTACTGGAAATGAGGTTGGACTTTAACAGACCAGGTTCCTATAAAGCCGAATCATGATTCATCAAAGCTTCTACTCACTCACAGCATGTTTTGCAGTTACAGCTGACTGTCTGCATCAGCCGTGTTCATCACCACAGGCTACACTAGATCATCTCTCTGTCGATCCCAATTCTGTTTCCACAACCTCTTTCTCCTTATGCTCTCCTGCACTTCCTCATTCCACCACCATGTCTCTGTCTTCCTTTCTCTTTCTAGATGTCACACCAAGTAACTTTCTAGCAGTCTCCCTTATCACTTTTGCAGTAGTTGCCCAATCATCCAGCACCTCTTCACCACCACCGAGCTCCTGTCTGACCTCTTCCCTGAACCTAACACTACAGTCTTCCTCCTTCATTTTCCACCATCTTATTCTTCTTTCAGTCCTCACTCTCCTCTTCTTCTTCGCCTCCAAACCATCCTACAGACCAATATCCGATGCTGTCTAGCTACACTGTCCCCCGCCAACACCTTACAGTCTCCAATCTCCTTCAGGTTGCATCTCCTACATAGCACATAGTCCACCTGTGTGCACCTTCCTTCACTCTTATACGTCACCCTATGATCCTCCTTTATTTTTAAAACAACCATTGCATTTCCATCCTTTTAGCAAAATCTACCACGATCTGCCCTTCCACATTCCTCTCCTTAAATCGATACCTACCCATCACCTCCTCATCACCTCTGTTCCCTTCACCTACATGCCCAATCACTTCTTTCTTTCCTGCGTTCTCTCTCCACCACTTCATCCATCTCACTCCGGAATTATTCCTTCTCCTCCATCTCACAACCCACCTGTGGAGCATAAACACCTTTACTAACGCCCTTATAGCTGAATATACGGTGGCCGAGAAGTGCAAAACACATTAACAAATCAGAAAACACACTTAGCGATCATTGGACGAGACACCTGCCATTCAAAATATACAGGAAGTATGAAATCTAATAACTTTGTTTCTTGTACATGTGTAAAGTTCTCCGTTTACTTTAAACTATTTATTTATTTTTTTCGATTAGTGCACCTTTAAATATAAGAAAATAACTGAAGTAAACAGAAGCAAGCAGGGAGAAACTGGAATGCATTTGAAGCTACTTTGAGGAAGGACATTCATATGCAGTGATGTTGGAGATGCTGCAGTATATCGACATAAAGATTTAGTTTGTACACTTTAACAAATACATTCCATCTTTCTCCTGCTGCAGACTGTTACTTCAGACGCTTTATGGTCTGATATCCATAACTGGATTTACCCAAAGGTTTCCCATCTAAGAAATTTCTCTGTGAAGGACGTTACCTTTGGACTTGTAATGAACAATAACAAAGACGACTTCCTTGTTAATAATGTACTTCTGACGGGAAAATTTTATATACACAAATCGAAATACTTGAAAGTGAAACCAACGTTTTTTGCATATTATGATTAATTTCTTTCTTTCACAAAAGCCCTAAAAGTGATTAAATTCAATTGAGAAAAAATGCAATAAATCTTTTGTCTTTTATAGAAAAATATGATTTACAGAATAAACCATAGCGCTGTTTATTTTTTATCCTTTTTTATTACATTTTATTATTATTATTATTATTATTATTATTATAAATGTTATTTATCTATTTTTTTCCTCTTTCTCCAAAATATATGTATATATGTGTATTTTCATGCACCTGTTCTGTGTATTGAAATGTAAACTGTACTTGTTATCGCCACGTTGTTTGTATATGGCTAATTTCTTAATAATTTTTTTTTTTAAAGACTGTTGTACTTCCTGTATATCTTGAATGACACGTGTCATGTTCAATGATCGGTAAGTGTTTTATTCACAAACTATGCCTTTTCTTTTCAGTTTGTCTGAATTGTCGTCGTGTTTTTGGATTGTTCATTTGTTCCTGCACTTCTTGGCCACCGTATGAATGAGCACAAACCTCCAAAAATTTAGTGAAGCATCTTGGCAGAAGAGTGAAAGTTATCATAACGGTAAATTGGGACTAAATGGGAAATGTTCAAAAAGCACATACGAATGTTAAGGTCAGGGTTTGTCCATAAAATGTGTTGCAATAGAATATTTTTTTTATTTGTTATTACACAAGTAGAACAAAGCTGGTTTATGAGAAATTATAAATACAAACACAAAAAAATAAACACATTGTATATATATATATATTTACAGTACAGACCAGAAGTTTGGACACACCTTCTCATTCAAAGAGTTTTCTTTATTTTTATGACTATGAAAATTGTAGAGTCACACTGAAGGCATCAAGGGCTATTTGACCAAGAAGGAGAGTGATGGGGTGCTGATGGGGTGATGACCTGGCCTCCACAGTCACCGGACCTGAAAACCCAATCGAGATGGTTTAGGGGTGAGCTGGACCGCAGAGTGAAGGCAAAAGGGCCAACAAGTGCCAAGCATCTCTCGGGGAACTCCTTCAAGACTGTTGGAAGACCATTTCAGGTGACTACCTCTTGAAGCTCATCAAGAGAATGCCAAGAGTGTGCAAAGCAGTAATCAAAGCAAAAGTTGGCTACTTTGAAGAACCTAGAATATGACATTTTTCAGTAGTTTTACACTTTTTTGTTATGTATATAATTCCATATATAATTCCACGTGTTAATTCATAGTTTTGATGCCTTCAGTGTGAATCTACAATTTTCAAAGTCATGAAAATAAAGAAAACTCTTTGAATGAGAAGGTGTGTCCAAACTTTTGGTGTGTACTGTATATATCCTATATGTTGCTGTTGCTGAAGAATTGCCCCTCCAGATGTGTCTGTCTAGCAGTTAGCACACATGGAGGCTCGATGATGCCTTTTTTTTTTTTGTGGCAAATTGATCCATCCGGTTTATTAAAAGACAGCGCTGTCTGAAGAAACTAATGCACATATTCATCTTCTATTCATTCTTCTTTCCTCCAATACAGAATCATTTCGATCTCAAACTTAGACTTTCTTAGCTTGAACGAACTAAATTGTTTCACAAGTTGCCGTGAAAGCGCTTCCACGGTATGGCAGTCCATCGATCCTGCGAAGTTCGTTATTAGAGTTAGTCGTGCAAATACGAGACGAATTTCTTCCTGGGTTTTTATTACACAATAATTATAAACTGCAACAATCCTTTTCTAAAAATGCTATTTGCATAAATTATATGGGGGTGGTACAAAGTTTAGCAAATCCACTGATTTTTGATTTTCTAACAATAATATTTGACAAAAGGTTTATAGGACTGTGGTTATAAGACTGCGATGTTGTATGGTTTAGAGACAGTGGCATTGAGTAAAAGACAGGAGGTGGAGCTGGAGGTAGCAGAGCTGAAGATGTTGAGGTTTTCGTTGGGAGTGACGACGATGGACAGGATTAGAAATGAGTTTATTAGAGGGACAGCGCATGTAGGACGTTTTGGAGACAAGGTGAGGGAGGTGAGATTGAAATGGTTTGGACATGTTCAGAGGAGGGACATGGGGTATATCGGTAGGAGGATGCTGAGGATGGCGCTGCCAGGAAGGAGAAAAAGAGGAAGACCAGGGAGGAGGTACATGGATGTGGTGAGGGAAGACATGCAGGTAGTTGGGTTGAAAGAGGCAGATGTAGAGGACAGAGGGGTATGGAGACGGATGATCCGCTGTTGCGACCCCTAATGGGAGAAGCCGAAAAAAGAAGAAGATTTGAAAATGATTTTTTTTTTTTAAGCAGCACTTGGGGGCTTCTTTGAGAAACAGTTTTATCGCTTTGTAGTTTATTTGTTAAAGCGCTCTCCCCTGGACTTCTCGGAGATGTTTTATTTACACGCCTGCTACACGTTTGTGGTAAATCTTTAACCGTATACCGTTTTTATTTTATTACATCCGGTCGTTTTCACTTGGGCGTGGGCACAAAGCATTTCAACCCTCGGTAATTTATCCGCTGGAAGCCTAACAAACTGGTCATCCTGGAAAGTGAGGGCTGATCGGTGGCACGCCTGCGGCAGAGGGGGAAAAAAAAAACGCAGAGCTCAGCGAAACTGTACGACGGAGTGCGAGAGCGAGAAATAGTGCACGGATTAAAGGGAGCGATGCGGCACTGAATAATGAAGCGATGCCTGTGTAATCGATGGAGAAGTGAGGAAAAGGCGAAAGCAAGTAAATGAGTGCGAGTTCACTACCGAGGGATGGTATTCGAGATTCGGGCCAATACATTTCCCTCGTGCACGTTCCCCTGATGCAATAATATCAAATCGCATTACACTGCGGAGCTTCGGTGCACAAATGGTTCATGCTTATTGCATCAGGCGTGTCCTGGGTGCTCATTTGTACAAAATGATAACACCAAAGTACATTTGGAGTCTGGTTAGGGGAAATACCATCACCACCAAATAAAAACATTTGAGAGACTGGTTTTGGTCTGGACATTTTACTCTTTCTTTACTCAGACCCTATTGGCTATGGACGTGATTTGGTCCTGAAAGAAGTGGTCTTGAAGTCTTGAATAAAAAGACAATAGTGAGTAAAGGAAGAACTGCCAAATGGACCAGCATTAGTGTACTCATGGTAGTGCACTACTGAGTAAATGAGCGGTGGTGCTGCATTACAGAATAAGTGCACTACTAAGTCAAATATACGTAGTGCACTAGTTTCCTTTCAGAGACAGGAGCAGATAAGGAATGAAAGATTGCCACACCTGCTAATGAACTACATTTGATCAGGTTCAGAAGTGTTTAAGCAGTTGTGAAAGAACTGCTGTCAAAGTTTAGTGCTAATTTATTTGAGTTAACAATGAAAAAAAAAAAAAAAAGTAAATTAACATAAGAAATTCAAATCAGGGCGGTATTTGTTGTAAGCAGCGTTTGGTTATCAATTTATAGAATGCGAGTCAGGTGAATGATTCACCGGTAACATGACACGAGGCGGTTCTTCTGCATCAGCGACGTCTCTTCAAAGCAGACTGATGTTTCAGAATGTGTTCGTCCCCAAAAGCCTGGAGTACAACAAGGAATGTCTGCAGGCAGCAGTGAAGCATGGTGGAGGTTGGGGATTTGATCAGGATTAATAATAGTGTTCTCGATTCTGAGAAATACAGACAGATACTTATCCATCATGCAGTAGCATCAGGAGGCATGCCTACATTCACAGAAGATCTGTGGTTATTTCTTTAAGATGTTTGGAACAACCCACCTACCGAGTTCCTTTAAACACTGGGTGCAAGTGTACCATGAAGAACTGAGGCAGAGGATTTTTACACCAAATACTGTTTTGATTTGGCTTTATCTTCTTTTCATTTACTTTCCATTTTTTAATTTGATAAAAAAAAAAAGGTTATCAAATTATTTGAAGTTTTTGATATAAAACCTGTTTAATAAATTAACAACAAAATAAAAAATAAAATGCACTACCTACTGAGTCTGTACTCAAATAAACAGTCCAAATCAAAACATGTTAAGTGTTTACACTTTATAAACACAAATAAAAATTTTAGCAACACAACAACCCAACACAAGACAAATCCTACACAACAACAACCCAAGACAAGTCCTACACAACACATCAACCCAACAAAAGACAAATCCTACAAAACACAACCCAACACAAGAAAAATCCTACACACCAACCCAAAAAAAACAACCCAAGACAAATCCTACACAACACAACAACCCAAGAATAATCCTACACAACAACCCAAAAAAACCAACAACCCAACCCAACCCAAGACAAATCCTACAAAACACAACAACCCAACCCAAGACAAATCCTACAAAACACAACAACCCAACCCAAGACAAATCCTACAAAACACAACAACCCAACCCAAGACAAATCCTACAAAACACAACAACCCAACCCAAGACAAATCCTACAAAACACAACAACCCAACACAAGACAAATCCTACAAAACACAACAACCCAACACAAGACAAATCCTACAAAACAACAACCCAACACAAGACAAATCCTACAAAACACAACAACCCAACACAAGACAAATCCTACAAAACACAACAACCCAACACAAGACAAATCCTACAAAACACAACAACCCAACACAAGACAAATCCTACAAAACACAACAACCCAAAAAAAACCAACCCAAGAAAAATTATTCACAACAACCACCAACCCAAGATAAATCCTACACAACACCCCAAAACCAACCCAACACAAATCCTACACAACAACCCAACACAAATCCTACACAACACCCCAAAACCAACCCAACACAAATCCTACACAACACCCCAAAACTAACCCAACACAACTCCTACACAACCCAACACAAGACAAGACAAATCCTACACAACACAACTTCCACATCCCCTACTGTCCTAAGCTCTCCACTCTTCGCTCCGACTCTGTTTGAGTGACAGCCCGCGCGGACTAATCAGCACACACTATCGCTGATCTCCGACTAATGGCGCGCAGTCATTTCTGTTTACGACCCGCCTCTCAGTTTCCGGACTATGCCGCTGTCCCGAGTGTTTGGCTAGAACACTTGGCTAGGCCCCAATAAACCAAACCATACAAGAACGTCTTGCACCAAATATATCAATATCAAGCAGACAAAATGTACCGAATCCGCGCAGGTCATGTTTCCCCTGCAGGAAGAGAATAAAAGCTATCTGAATGTTTATTCCGCTTTGGAAAGCGCGGTTAGCTGGGCTATAGGCGTCCTGCTGTAAGCACCGCAATCAGTCTGGCTCTCAGCAGAGTTGCATTTTCTCCCAATAAACCGTTCGGATAAACAAATAAACTGCTTTACCTTTTGTCACCTCCGGTACCATCTATTCGATTCATTTGCGCGCAGTTTGAAGCAGTGGCCATTGTGCCCCGGACCAGGAAATCGGCGCTTCGTACCCAATGGAGTAAAGAGTTGGGAAAGTCAGTATGGAAAGCCCTAAGGGTCAAGACTCATGCAAACTTCAAACCAGGTGGAGATCCGCGCGCCACGCCCACTTCTCCACTCATCCATACAAGAACTTACTCTGATTCCATCCCCATAGGTTCATAGCTTCATTTCATTCAGCTTCATTTCAGCTTCATAGCTTCATTACACATTCAGTTCAATTGATTTTTATTTGCATAGTCCCTATAAGTTTGTTTCTTATTATTTTAAGTTTATCCCTAATGAGCGAGCCAGAGGTAGCTGTGGCAAAGAAAACCTCCTGAGAAAGAAACCTTGAGAGAAACCAGACTCAGAAGGAAACCCATCCATATCTGTGGGTCACCGATAGTCCGTTCATCACGGTTCATTCATCGATGAGATGTGCCGATCAGTGATAGGTGCTCACACAATTTATCATTTTAATTGTAGAGCATTTTTGACAATGGATATTGTCCCAAAGCAGCGTTAGAAAAATAATGACACTGTTTAAAGTAAAACCATCACCCAAAGAGTGTTGTAATGCACTTAAGGGAAAAAAAACAACGATTGACTGCTGCGACTTGCCCTATTCAGACTCGTAGAACGTGTATCATTGACCCTCAAGTGGTATTGTTTCTCGTACACTTGGGACAAATAGGAATTTCCAAGCCTATAAATTCATCCATATTAAGTGAACCAGTGACAAGTGAGGAAAAACTCCATAAAAGGGTATGAGGAAGAAACCTTGAGAGGAACCAGACTCAAAAGGGAACTCATGGTCATTTGAGTGGCACCAAAATGTCTATTTATCACAGTTCCATCACTGTTGAGGTGTACTGGTCAGTGATGGAAGCTTAAATGCAAAAGCGTTCATGTGCAAACTGCAGTCCTAAGCCATTTTAGTAGACTGTTTATCCATCCTCATAGTCCTTCAGCTTGAATTTATCCAGAAGCATTAAGATGAATCGGACTGATCTTAAGAGAGGGGAAGAAAAAAACAGGAACACAGGTACAATGGTATCTCAGGAGCATGCTTTATTTAACAGAGAGAGAAAGAGAGAGAGAGAGAGAGAGAGAGAGAGAGAGAGAGAGAGAGAGAGAGAGAGAGAGAAGGAAAGTAGACGGCGTGGCAGGGAAAGAGAATTCCCTCATCGGAATTTCCTCAACGATGTAATGCACTGAAGAAAAAGAACACGTTCGAATTGCTGCTGTCTTCCTTATTCTTTAAAGCTTCTCATAAACTCGGTTGCCATGCGAACGCGATTAGAGGAACCGGTAAAAACAAGCGGTCGGGTTCATGGGTTCATCCTGTCGTTGTTATATTGATGTGTGTTACTAAAAAAAAATCAGGCATAAAAATAAATGCATCACAGACAAGCCGGACCCTCTACCCCACCATTCCTAGTTGATAAACGAATCCAATTTAAATATAGAGTTATCACTACCACTGGTACCACAACTGTTAGTGATTCCATGCTCTGGGTGGCATATGTGTACTGCACAACATGTGTATGTTACAGTTCATCATAATCAAATGTTACCACTATAAATACAGTAACGTCTGCAATAATGTGTCGTGCAGATCGTGCATAAATGAATGACATCCTGCCATTGTAGGTGATCAAATGGATGTTTAATGACATGAGTCTGAAATAGGAGACCCACATGACAATGTCCCTGTGCACAAAGTCAGCTGGGTTGGGCAGAAAGCTCTTGAGTGGCCTGTTATAGATCTATAAATCCTATTAAACACCTTTAGGATGAATCGGACTGCTGAATGCACCTCCAGGCCTCCTCACCTCACATACATCAGTACTCAGCCGACATCATTCTCCACAAGCAAACTCCAATATCTAGTGGAACATCTTCCCAGAAGAATGGAGGGGATTTGCATGCTTTTTGGATACACATTGTAACAACTTTCAGATACCGCGCATGTATTATAGCACAGTCAAAGCAAAACTCTGAATACTGAAAAAATCTGAAATCAAGCTTGGAGTTTCTCAACTCCCAACTGGTTCATTCAGAAGCTTTAATAAACACAAACCTAAATGAAATAGACCCGAGCTTCATCTACTAGCTGACGATCCAAATTTCAGATATTATTAAAACACTCCCTAATTATCTATCTGTCTGTTTGTCCAACTTAATGAGCTCTTAATGAGATTTGAAAACTCATGGCATGCTCACATTTGCTGACTAGTGCTTTTAAATATATATATATATATATATATATATTTGCTACAATATTACTCTAATGCTTTTACTGTCAAACAAAATTACCCTGATGTAATACCACTGTTGTAATTATTATTTTATTATTAATTATCTTCAGAATTATCCATTACATTAACATAAATAAAATAACGACACAGACATAAAATAATGACGAAGACAACGACAGTTACAACACTATTTCTAATAATGCAGTAATAAGTAACATTAACATTCTTTTTAATTATTATTGATTTTGCTGTTGTTCTTTTGCTGTCTGGTGATGATTAATTATTGTTATTATTTTATTGTATTACTTTAATACAAGCAATATTGAAGCACTTTATGTAGCATCTTAGGTGGAAGATCAGAAATGGCCCACTCTTGAATATTAACGTTACGCCTCCGCCTAGTGGCCAATATTCCTTATTACATCAGTATCGAATATATTACTCCAATTAAAAGTAAGTGGTTAGTGTTATGTATTGTTAATATTTTTTTTTTTTAATGTATTGTTGTTTTTTAAATGATCGTATTATTTATTCTATTTTTTCTCATGAAAAATTATCTCAATTGCTTTTTTTAATATAAGCGATATTGAAAGTCAAGCATCATATGACATGCAATCACAAGTTTTAAACAAATCTGAACGTCACTGATTTATGCATCGAAAATTAAATGTAGAATGCATTTCTCACATTAATGTGTAAACACGTTTCCCAACAGTTTGGCTTTAGACGAGGTAGTACTGTAAAATGTCTTCAGCCTACTGAAAATGTGTCATGAATAGATCATATGAATAGCTTGATGTATAGAGGATTTAGTGTATAAAGATGCAAGAACTGTCCAGGGCACCAGGATCCATATGAAGACATTGAATAATATTTGTGTTAAAACAATACACACATTTGTTTGAGAAAAAAGATCTATATTATCTATTTATAAAAAAATAAAAAATAAAAAATCTAAATTGCAGTGCTGTGAAATTACAATGAACCGTGATCATTAAATATTATTATTTATATTAGTAATTATTATAAATATTATTAATAGTAGAAGAAAAAGAAGGAAGTAGATTATTAATAACGTGCCCTTTTGTCAAATCTTTTCAAACAGTCACCAGGTTGACTAAATACTCTTTAAGGTTACTGTCCCTTTCTGTACAACACTAAAAGACACTTGTAGTGTGATTTATCTGGCACTGAGCACAAAATGGAGAGAGGATGGCAATAGTATCTTTCTAAACAGATTCCTGTTCAGACTCTTTTGCGTATCAGGACTCAAATTTGAACTCTTCAGATGAGAATCATTAGATGACCTGTGCGTCTTTTGAGGTCCAGAATTCGGACACTGCTGTACTTATGAACAGAGTCTCTTTTTTTTGTAGATGCCAGATTTTTGTATTTTAAGTAAATGCTAATATATGCGTGCAGATGCAGATTTGAAAAATATCAGCATCTTTTTACATGCCATGAATTTTTAGAGCATTTCTTAGAAAATGCTTCCTTCGTTTGTGAATTATTATTATTTGTTGAAAACGCCTCAGTGAATCAGTCTTTATATATATGTGAGGATGTGTAAGAACATTAGCATTTTTTGATATCCTTTTAAACATGCTAGAGGGAATTTGAACACTTTGCTGTCTTCAGTAAAATATTTCAAGTGAATTGAATTTTTGGTAAATTATTTTGCTTGAAGTCTCTTTCGCCGTACTCTTTAGTATGCTATTTAAAGTATAAGACTACAATTTTATTTGCTTTTTGAAATATTCATGTGTACTTGAAATCTTGCTATCATTTGAAAAAAAAATACAAGGATAGAATAATTTTAAGTTGTTGTATCTTTTGTAAAATAAATAAATAATATAATAAAAATTCAATACAATCGGGTGTAGTCTGATGTAAAGCCTGATACTTTAGTATCAGGGTCCCCAAACCATGGCCACCCACACTTGGACTGGCCCTCTAAACAATGCCATATTTTAAAATTTTTATTCTAAATATATGTTTCATTCATTTCAAATCTTATAATAAACGTTGGCTTTCAAACTAAATTTCCCTTATTTATTAATAGAAGTCAAGGCACCGCTAGTTTGTTGCTGTAACTAACAGCTAGCCACAAAGGTCCATACAGTTTTTTCCGACTTCCAGTCTGCTGTTATTATGAGAGTGGCCTCTAGAGGCAAATCACTGTTTTGTTTTTACAGGCAAAACTGCATGCTGCATGGAGAGCACTACAGTCGAACCCACTTATCTCGACCTCGGTTAACTCGCCAACCCTATTAAGTCGACGTTTTTGAAGTGGAACCGCCAAATTCTCGCTTTGTCTTAGCATTTTTTAATCAGTTATGTAGATTTTTTTAATGCCGGTTATGTCAGGAATCCCCCTGCCATGCCCCCTTCGGCGGCGGCATTCCCCGAAGCACCCTGCTTCTTCTCCCGTGCGGGCGAGCTCGTCGCAGTCATGCTGATCACACACACCTGACTCTCATTTACTCACTCATCCCATCTCCTATTTAAGCCCCTCACCTCCACACACTCGCGGTCCGTTATTGGTTGTGCATGATCGTATGTGTTAGTTCATGTCGGTCTGTGTAATCGCGTATACGTATCCCGCTACGTACCCTTCTTCTCGGACTCCGCATTCTCTCAACGGCCCCCCGGATTACCCCGATCCTGCTGTTTTCCATGTTCACGCTGTCTGCACCACGTTTATCCGTTGCTGCCCAGCGCTGCGCTTTCCATAGCGCAGATCCGTGGATTCTCTACACGAACTGTCTCTGCTTTCACAGAACTTCGTGGACCGCGCTCCCGGAGCACACCACTGAATATTACTGCTTCTCTACAAGTATTGGTGGATTATCTCCTGAGTATTCTCAATAAACTTTTTTTGCGTTTACTTTGGCTTCCGCCTCCTTATCCGCATTACAGGTTATCTCGATCCGCGTGACCAATCAAACAAACCGCGGCAACGCTGTTGTGTAAAAAAACCTCCAAAAACACGTGCATGCACATTCTCATTTATTAACGCACATCATGTACATAAAGAAATTTCAAGCACGTTAATATATTGCCGCCATATTGGTTTTCGTTTGTCTCGATCATCGGTTATCTCGACGCTTTTTGCCGTCCCCTAGGCCGGCGACATCACTGGGTTCCACTGTATATTCTTCTTCTTCTTCTTTTGCCTGCTCCAATTAGGGGTTTGTTTGTTTGTTTGTGCAATTCATCGGTTGATTGATCATTTATTGGCAAGTATGATCTATTGTTATCAGTAAAATTCATTATTGGTCCACCTCTAGTTATTAACATAGTCTAATTATTCGTTAGACTCAGAATGCTCTGTTAATAAGCCCTATCTCTTGAAAGGTAATGCTTATTGGTCTGTACGGTGCACAAAAACATAATAAACTAATCTAGCATAAGGAGGCATAATAAATACATTTAAAATTCATAATAAGTACTTCACAATAATACTGGTAGTCAAGCTGGCCTATGTTATTTTTTGTTACAGCCCTCTATTAAAGAAAGGAAAAACTATGTGGGCCTCAAAGAAAAAAGTTGATAAGGGAATTTGGTCATTAAGAGGGAATGTTACATTTACATTCATGAGCAGGAAGAATCAAATGTTTGATGTAAGACTTAACACATACATAAACACACACAAAAAAATGAACATCTGGGTACACAATATAGTCATAAAAATAATGTTATGATATATAAAATATTAGTGATTATGCAGTTATACACCTGCCACACCTGATGAAACCCTTTAAAGGCCTGATAGGTTGATAGAGCAAGGAGAGATCTACAATATTTAATTCTCTTATTTAAATTTTGATTATTTCTTGACCACTAAGTAAAACTTAGTATCTTTCTTTCTCTCTTTGTCTCACCACCTACTTATATTCCAGTCATGAAAACCCTTTAATTAACTAAACAGCAATGGTCTCATCTTACCTTAGGGACGTCTAATCTATCACAATGTATTAATGCATGGTGGTGCTCCATCTCTTGAAACTGGCCTACTCTCTGTTTAGTTTCGCATGCTCTCCTCTTCCCTTGTGGACACCTCCCACTTCTCAGAAACAGGTGTAGGTGACCTGGCCACACTAAATAATACACTGGGTGTGAATGAGTGTGTTTGTGTGAAAGCCTGATTCCCAGTGAGGGTCCAGGGATGTGCTTGACTCTAACAAGGACACAGAACATGAATGAACATTCATGAATAAAAACTATGCAAATGAATTCTCAGGAGGAAAATCTGAATCACTCATATGTGTACTGGAGAAAAAGTGTGTGTGTTGTTGGGAATGTTGTGAAAAGTGGTCAATTTATTGCAATATCTTTTCAATTAGAAAACATTTGAATGAGGATTACATATTTAGAAACAAAGAGCACTGGATTTCCTCAACCTCCTCAATGATAAACTCAGTAACATCTTACTAATACACCGCTTTTCATTTGAACAAGCGAACAAATAGAAAACACAATAAAAACTGTCAGGTTCTGCCTGCAAAAGCAGAAAACAGATTGATCAAGGTCCATAAAAAAACTCCCACCAGCCAGTGTTTGTGGAGATTTGTTCTCATTCATCTGCAAGGGCGTTAGTAAAGTCAGGTACTGATGTAGGTGAGAAGACCTGGGCTGCAGTCGGTGTTTCAATTCATCCCAATGGTCCGAAATAGGATTGAGATCAGAGCTCAATAGCAGGCCATCTAAGATCTTCCAGTCATGTACCTCATGTAAAGCATATCTTTCACTCTACTGAATCCAAAGACAATCTATCCAGTTATGTGCTTCCAACTTTGTGGCAACAGTTTGGGTAAAAGAACTGTATATGGTTGGATAAGTATAGGGTCCCAATAATTTTGTTCATATTGTGTATCTGTATATCTGTGTATACAATAAAATAATAATCAATCACAGTCATTTATATATATATACTTATATATATATATATATATATAAGACCCACCAAAAAATTCAGACTTTGGATGCACTCCCGCAGCCTCTATGGTACCCTTAATGAATTCATCTAGACAGTATGTCACTTAAATGCAAGAATGTGTCTATAAAATTTGAATGAACATTTTAAAATATTATTCCTAGCGTACCTGTACATTCGGTCCTGCTGAGGATTCCCGCAAATTTTAAGATAATCCGCAACTTGTTGTTAGTTATATATATATATATATAGCATATTGTACTATATTGAATTCCATGCATTCCACTATTTTATATATACACAAACATACAGACTATATAGACTACTATACTGGTTCCCTGGTAGTCTAGTGGTTAGGATTCTGTGCTCTCACCGCTGCGGCCTGGGTTCGATCCCCGGTCAGGGAACCAACCCCAGCCATTAGGGTTGCACAAGCCGTGCACTCTTAGTGCCAGTCCCAAGCCAGGATAAATGGGGAGGGTTGCATTAGGAAGGGAATCCAGCATAAAAACATGTGCCAAATCAAACATGCGGATCATGAATACGGACCCCTAATGGGAGAAGCCGAAAGTAAGTTTTTATTAGTATTATTTACTATATTCTAAGCTATATAAAAGTGAGTTTTAAGAAAAAAGTATTCTCCGATTGAACGCTGACACTGTGACATCTTCCCAATTACTGTAGCAAACAAGCTGCACATCACTGAAGTGATATGACATGTAATTTGCACCTTTTGTTCCAACATTGGCTGTGTGCGCGCTTCCTAGATTGTGTGAATGTGAACCCTGTGATATTCTTTGTAAAATGTTTGTATATATTTGCACAGTGGTGTCTTTAAAAGAAAAGAAAACATAACAAACGCTTGAGCGATTCTGAACTCTGGCGTCTTTTGTGAAATATTCACACGCATTTTGATCTCTTATCTTTTGTTGCATTGGGTTTTTTTTTGTGCATTTAATCTCTGGCATCCTTTATAAATTATTCACACATGTTTGATCTGTGAAACCCTTGAAGGAACTCTCTGGTATACTTGAAAGAATATCTGCAAGAATTATATGTCTGTGAAATGTTTAAAAAAGTCTGAGTGAATATCAGCTCTAGAATACTGTGTATAAGTTTTATATAAAAAAAAAACAAATAAAAAAACAATATATATATATATATATATATATATATATATATATATATATATATATATATATATATATATATATATATATATATCCTCTGGTATTTTGTGTTTAAATGTATGTTCTATTGGTGGTCTTTAATATTCATAGGTGGAACCGTACATGTCTTTTTTACCCTGTGGTACTTAAAAATTGTTTCCACAGATGTTTAAATCGTGTAAAACTGAATTGTCACTTTATTAGGAACACTTACCTTGTTTCTGCATGCATGTCTACTCCATCAGATAGATCACTTTATTCATCCCAAAAGAAATTTGTTGTACAATTTAAACTAAAGACATTTGTGTTGTTTTTTTACCTCACACTTCCTTGGTTCAGTCTCTTGAGCTTGTGTTATTCTGTGTGTGGAGTTTTGCATGTTTCCCCGATGTTCTTCGTCTGGGTGTCCTGCAGGTTTTTCGTATTCCTCCCATAATCCAAAAAAACATGCAGGTAGATATATTGGCTATGCCAAATATCTCCTTATTGTTGAATGTGTGATGTCATATGAATAATTGGTGTCTTATACAAGATTAGGCTTTACTGTGACTAGTTCTGGATGCACCATGACTCGGACCAGGATAGATCCCTAACTATAAATGTTGAAAGTATGGAAGGAATTTCATGTGCTGTTAGTGGAAAAACAATCAATGACAGTTTCTGTAACGCTCCATAGTGCACATTTACAACCCTGTGGTTGATTATTTTCTGATAATGTTGTGTGAGAAAAGTTTGTTCCTGTTATCACTCACATTACCAGCAGCTATCTCACCATCTTTAATCTTTCCAAAACAAACAATGAAGCAGTTTGTCATTTTCCCAAGAAATTGAAAAGTTTGAAAACAGAAAGATCTATAGTCTTACAGGAAGGCATACAGGAGACAGTGACACTGGAGGCTCCTTCCATAAATGCTAAAATGTCCCAAAAAATTTTAATCAAATCACTGATTCCTTGTTAAACAACATCTTTTTTCCCAAAGTGACATTACATAGATTAAATTTCAATTTGCCACATGTGTCTATTATGTTGTTACTATAGAAACTAGTACTATAGTTTTACTATCCTGTAGTAAATAAATCAACACATTTTGGCCAGTAAAATTTTAGAATTCAATATCATTTTTATAGAGAAAAATAGTTTTAGACAGTCAAAATTGCTTCAGATCTCATTCTTATCTCATTTACTATAAACCCAAATAACTGCATGTTTTGCAACAGGCATGTGTTGAGAGATGGCTAAGTGTGAATGAGTTTTCAATGAAAGAAATATTTTTAATGTTTGAAGGGAGTTAGTAAAATAATGCCACCACCAAAAACAAATCAAAACTAGCAAATTTTGACACTGTTTCGGTTAAAGGACCTAACATTGTTCTTGTCGGTGAAGGTAGATTTTTAGTCACTTGCAGCATTTAGATGAAAACTTACTGTAATATAATATAATTCTGGTCGTAGAGAAAATGGTACGTTTAAATAATACATATATCATAACCTGGTATTGTAGGTAACTCATAAACTGGTATATCATAAATAGGAAGTGTAAGTAAATCCTAACCTGATACTATAGATATTTCCAAAATTGGTAGTACAAGTACATTGTAATCTGGAAGTGTAGGTAACTCCTACACCAGTAGTGTAAATATATCACAAACTGGTGGTATAGGTTATATTATAAACTGTTATATTGTAAAATGGTAGGGTAGGTCGTTTGTTTATATAATACACTTGTAGTGTAGGTATATCATAAAAAGTGTATTGTAGGCAGGTAGTTTAGGTATATAATAACCATGTAGTGTAGGTGTTATAAACTGGTATTGTAGGCAGGTATATTAGGTATATAATAACCATGTGGTGTAGGTGTTATAAACTGGTATTGTAGGCAGGTATATTAGGTATATAATAACCATGTAGTGTAGGTGTTATAAACTGGTATTGTAGGCAGGTATATTAGGTATATAATAACCATGTGGTGTAGGTGTTATAAACTGGTATTGTAGGCAGGTATATTAGGTATATAATAACCATGTGGTGTAGGTGTTATAAACTGGTATTGTAGGCAGGTATATTAGGTATATAATAACCATGTAGTGTAGGTGTTATAAACTGGTATTGTAGGCAGGTAGTTTAGGTATATAATAACCATTTAGTGTAGGTGTTATAAACTGGTATTGTAGGCAGGTATATTAGGTATATAATAACCATGTAGTGTAGGTGTTATAAACCGGTATTGTAGGCAGGTATATTAGGTATATAATAACCATGTGGTGTAGGTGTTATAAACCGGTATTGTAGGCAGGTAGTTTAGGTATATAATAACCATGTGGTGTAGGTGTTATAAACCGGTATTGTAGGCAGGTATATTAGGTATATAATAACCTTGTGGTGTAGGTGTTATAAACCGGCATTGTAGGCAGGTAGTTTAGGTTTATAATAACCTTGTCGTGTAGGTGTTATAAACCGGTATTGTAGGCAGGTAGTTTAGGTATATAATAACCATGTTGTGTAGGTGTTATAAACCGGTATTGTAGGCAGGTATATTAGGTATATAATAACCATGTAGTGTAGGTGTTATAAACCTGTATTGTAGGCAGGTATATTAGGTATATAATAACCATGTGGTGTAGGTGTTATAAACCGGCATTGTAGGCAGGTATATTAGGTATATAATAACCATGTGGTGTAGGTGTTATAAACCGGCATTGTAGGCAGGTATATTAGGTATATAATAACCATGTGGTGTAGGTGTTATTAACCGGTATTGTAGGCAGGTATATTAGGTATATAATAACCATGTGGTGTAGGTGTTATAAACCGGTATTGTAGGCAGGTAGTTTAGGTATATAATAACCATGTAGTGTAGGTGTTATAAACCGGTATTGTAGGCAGGTATATTAGGTATATAATAACCATGTGGTGTAGGTGTTATAAACCGGTATTGTAGGCAGGTATATTAGGTATATAATAACCATGTAGTGTAGGTGTTATAAACCGGTATTGTAGGCAGGTAGTTTAGGTATATAATAACCTTGTGGTGTAGGTGTTATTAACCGGTATTGTAGGCAGGTAGTTTAGGTATATAATAACCATGTGGTGTAGGTGTTATAAACCGGTATTGTAGGCAGGTAGTTTAGGTATATAATAACCTTGTGGTGTAGGTGTTATAAACCGGTATTGTAGGCAGGTAGTTTAGGTTTATAATAACCATGTGGTGTAGGTGTTATAAACCGGTATTGTAGGCAGGTAGTTTAGGTATATAATAACCATGTGGTGTAGGTGTTATAAACCGGTATTGTAGGCAGGTAGTTTAGGTATATAATAACCTTGTGGTGTAGGTGTTATAAACCGGTATTGTAGGCAGGTAGTTTAGGTATATAATAACCTTGTGGTGTAGGTGTTATAAACCGGTATTGTAGGCAGGTAGTTTAGGTTTATAATAACCATGTGGTGTAGGTGTTATAAACCGGTATTGTAGGCAGGTAGTTTAGGTATATAATAACCATGTAGTGTAGGTGTTATAAACCGGTATTGTAGGCAGGTAGTTTAGGTATATAATAACCATGTGGTGTAGGTGTTATAAACCGGTATTGTAGGCAGGTAGTTTAGGTATATAATAACCATGTGGTGTAGGTGTTATAAACCGGTATTGTAGGCAGGTAGTTTAGGTATATAATAACCTTGTGGTGTAGGTGTTATAAACCGGTATTGTAGGCAGGTAGTTAAGGTATATAATAACCATGTGGTGTAGGTGTTATAAACCGGTATTGTAGGCAGGTAGTTTAGGTATATAATAACCATGTGGTGTAGGTGTTATAAACCGGTATTGTAGGCAGGTAGTTAAGGTATATAATAACCTTGTAGTGTAAATATATCAAACTGGTATTGTAGATAGGCAGTGTAGGTATATAATAAACTGTTGATGTAGGTGTATCATAAACTCTCAACCCATTGTATTTGCATGTATCTGAAATCTGATATCCCTTGAAAAAAACAAAAAAATCCTTAATCACATAATTAAACTGTTAACCGTTTAACAGATAAACCCCACTAAGTAAATTAAATCACTTCTTTTTCTTTTTAGTTTTTCTTTCCAAAACAATTCAAATGTTTCTGCCCTGTTTTCTTAACAAAACCAAAATCAAAGGTCCTACGAACTTGTAGAATTCCCTCACGTTAATTTGGACTCTCTGGTATCTCTGTAGGGATGCAGTAAAGACAAGGACAGGACAGAGCGGAGAGGAACAAGGACAGAGGAGAGGGACAAGGGGAGCTTCGCCCAGAAGAGCAGACAGTACAGAACAGCATAAAGACCTGTAGGCAGGGCTACTAAATTCACTTAACTCTATCATGTAATCGATAGCTAGCTTACAGATACACAGTTCTATTATTTCATCTGTGACGGTGAATTACTAGTGTGTGAAAAAAAAACAGACTGGCATCTCGAAGTGTCTTGGTATCATATTTCTCTAATGCCATTTTCTTACTTTCTATCTGTCTTTCATTTTTTTCTTTTTCTTATTTTATAAATTAAAAGTCATGTACGCCTCTAAAGCCTGGTCTCTAAAAGTGAATTTGTTAGTAGTTTTTATTGCAATTTGAAAAATAGAAAAAAAAAAAAAAAAAAAAAAAAAAGCTGTCCATCTACTGTCACAGCAAATTGGGCTGCACAGAAATATACATATAAAACATCATTTATGTATATTTACCACGTTTAGTGATGAGATTTTGGTGAAGAGTAGATGAAACCGGTTGCACTAATGCATCGAAACACAACAAAAAAGACATCAAACAGTAAAGAACAAAGTAAGAACGACAGAAGAAAGAAAGAGGAAGAGAGACAATAAGAAAAAGAATGAGAGAAAGAAAAAGAGAGAAGGAGAGAGAAAGAGAGAGAGAGAGAGAGAGAGCGAGAGCGAGAGAGAGAGAGAGAGAGAGAGAGAGAGAGAGAGAGAGAGAGGTGGAACACTGGAGGGGAGGTTGTGTGAACGCTGTTACAACATCGGACAGGTACTGGAACACCACAGCACAGAGAGAGAGACGAGTATTAGGAAAAATGATTTAATATCGGAGACAGAAGCAAAAAACTGCATCACACAAGAACGTACATTTACAAAAATAAGTCCGACTGTTTCAGCTACACAGTTAGGTTAACAGCAAAGGACAGAGAAACCAGAAAAATTCTAAACAGCTAAAAGCAAAAAAGTCCTCAAATTACTTGTTTTTTTTTTCATCTCTTTGTCAAACTAATACATTTATCCACTGAAGGGGACTAAATACTTCTAAATCGTCTAAATCGTCTTATCATGGAGACTGCACAATATACTGAACAAAATGAAACTTACCGCCTTCGTAAAGACACTTTGAAAAAGACAAACTTGATTTTTTTTTTGTTGGTTTTTTGTTTTTAGGTACTTGTAAGCCAAAAGGAAAACTCCCGACCCTCTTTCCAAAAAAAAAAAAAAAAAAAAAAAAAAAAAAAAAAAAAAAAAAAAAAAAAGAGAAAAGAAAGCAGAGATAAAGAAAAAGGAAACCAAACGCTGAAGTGAAGAAGAACAAGATGTCAAAAGGCAAAGATAGCAAGCCAAAGTTCTAGAAAATCTTTATATTAAAACTAAACCATCCTGGATGCCAACTTAGAAATCAAAACTCGGGAACAGCCGCTGGCCGACCCCCAACGCCGGCTCAGACAGACTCTCAGTATTGTTTTTTTTTTTTTTTGTTGTTTTTATGTTTTTTTTTCTTTAATTGCCAGTATAAAAAGTTGCACTGGTACAAAAGGCATAAGTACAATCAGTTTTAGAAATAGGAAAGCCTGCGCATTTTTTTTGTGTACTTTTTAAATTCCATCCAATGACAGATTCCAAGGAGTCAAACAAACATGTACCACGCTTACATAATCCACTGAAATGCATTGACTTTGGCTTTTCTCAAGACAATACTTAAAACTACTCAAATCCTTTTAGAATTAAACAAAAATGATATTAATCTACAGACAACAAGCTTTTTTTATACGGCACATCAGAGATCAACACACATACAGTATTATTTTTTTTTTCTCCAAAAAACTTGACATAAGCAAAAAATGCAAAGAAACTCCACTTTTTTTTTTTTCTCATAAAATACACTGTTGTTAAATAGCACTTAAGAGAAAAGCAAAAAACAGAAAGAACAAACAGATTTAAGAGAAGATGTGTGTGGTGAAGAAAACCCCTGAGTAAAGAGCCTCAGCAAGCACATCTGCAAAGACCCTTACAACTTTGTGCTTTACTAAACATCTAATGTGTGTGATTTTATGCGTGTGTGTGTGTGTGTGTGTGTGTTAAATAAATGAAGTGTGTTGGGAATTATGTGCGTAGCGAGATCGCAATATCTTACCCTGTTTGTTTTAGAAGTGGCGAAGCAGACACACACACACACACACACACACACACACACACACACACACACACAAACACACTGGGAGACATCAGAATTTGTTGCATTAACCCACTGTCATTTGAACACATCATAGTGCAGCATTTTATTCATATATATATATATATATATATATCCTTCAGGCCAGAGCACCTTGGTTAAATCCCTTCCACCATGTCCAAGGCAGTGCCAGTAATCAGCTAAAATTAGGTATCAGCTAAAATTAGGGGTTTTAAAGATGAGGATGAGCCCTTAGTAGCATGAAGAATGAAATCATTGGACATCATTGGACATTTCGATAACTTAGAACGTTGCTTTGTGCTTTAGGGTATAAACAGGTGTTACACACCTCTGAGTTGTAAAGGAGGATTGAGAAAAGAATAATATATATATATGAGCACACTGCCAGTCAAAAGTTTTGAAATGTTATTCTTTAATATTAGAAAAATATTGGAATATTGATTCTTGTCCCAATATTATATAAATTCAGTTTCAAATCTTTTTCTCATTGCTCATAAAGCATTTAATTCATATATATATATATATATCTTTAAATCTAAAATGTTACAATGAAAACCAAATCCATGAACATTTTTTATCTTGCTCTAATGAACTTATACCATAGTCTGTAGAACCAGGATGTATTTGCCTCTTTACATTCAATGTTCTGGGATTCACTGGTACCCTGAACAGGACAAAGCGCTGACTAAAAACTATATATATATATATATATATATATATATATATATATATATATATATATATATATATATATATATATATGCTGATCAAAAGCCTTTGACTGGTAGTGTGTTGTGGATACACTGAAAAGGCAGTACGTCAGTACAGTAATCCCCCGGTTTACGGTTTATCGCATTTGCCACATAACTAATTTGTTTGGCTGATTTGTTCTCGCAGATAGCACGATAAACCAAAACACTTATAGGGAATTGTTTTAATTGTGTTTGAAATAATTAAATGTATTAATTAATATAAAGATTAATTGTTAAATGAAGTAAAATGTTTATACAGTACAGTACTGTATACATAAAATAGCATCTTTGGGGGTTATTTCGTTTATATTTTGGAACGTAACCACCGCGATAAACGGGGGAATACTGTATTTCTTTTCCTGGTGCTGACTGGGATATAAGTTCAGACATAATAATACTAGAATTGTGCTAACCGTTTTTTTTGCCCCACCTACATGTGCAGCATATGTGTTTTTTTTTTGTGCTTGTGCGACCAGCTAAAGGTGACGGCATAACGCTTAACCATGCAGTCGAATCCCACAGAGGATGGCCCTCCCTGCAGCTCTGTGTGTTTGGCAGTTCTGGTACTGTTGGTCAGGTGAATTATTGGGACACACATACATAAACAACAAACACA
This sequence comes from Silurus aristotelis, assembly GCF_946808225.1. Classification (NCBI taxonomy): domain Eukaryota; kingdom Metazoa; phylum Chordata; class Actinopteri; order Siluriformes; family Siluridae; genus Silurus; species Silurus aristotelis. Next base: position 13,276,734 of record NC_139597.1, read on the forward strand.
CACATACACACCAGACAGACACACAAACGCACAAATAACCTTGGCAGCACTCAGACAGCAGCCTATTCCACCCCACTAATACTGAGCGTCGTGTTAAGGCAGGATTTGGGTAGAAAATAGTGCTTTAGTGAAGAAGTAAACAGGGGTTTTTAGGGGGGAGCTGGCTGTAAACCACGTTTGTAAACAAGATTGTATGTGTATATACATATATATATATATATATATACACGGTTCATTTACAACACGTGTAAATTTTTTTTTTCCGACAAAAAAAGTGCAATGGGTAAATACGATACTGTGGACAGGGGGTGAGGCGTCCTTTGGCGTCAGGGTGCTTTTAAGACCTGAAGATGCAGAAGCGAGGTGAACAGGCATGTGCCGATAAACTCAGAACACATTACACACACATATATGTGTGAATATATATTCTAGCAAATGGATAGCATTATCTCTGCTACCATGGTGTCAGATTTCTGCGGTGTTTGTGTTCTGAGATTAAAAAGTATATCCTGTTTCGAGCATTGCATTCCAAGCATCAGGACAACTGTATACCTTCGTGGAGTTTGAACGTGCCGAGAAAAACGCAAAAATACGGTACGAAAAAAAGGTTTTTCGATTCAATAGTGAGATTTCACACCACACCGACTCTAATACACTTTTGGATTTGATATATTTAAAAGGTATAATTTATGAAACAAACGGTCCCCATGATGCCGAATGCTTGGGGGGGTTGATCTGCTCTTGATAAGTCGTGTGTGTTTTTTCCAGGATGCCGATGACCCTCGCGTTAGCATGAATGCGATCCGTGAAACCGATTAGCGCACACTTCCTTTATTAAACTTGAGAAGTGGCTCTTTCCCTAGTGTTAAAAAAAAGCAAAACAATGTGATGTGAATATCAAATATCTTGCACTTCTTTGGGCACCTTTCTATCGTCACGGTGTTCGGTAGAAAAACAAATGCAGGTTAAAGAATAAAGAAATCAAGTAGGGTAACAAACAAATAGCTATAGTATGATGTCCATGTACTATCGACACATGCCTGACACCTCTGTACAGCTCCCCTGTGATTTCGACTGGCTACTCGGGCTCGCGATACGATGCCAATTGTGTGTGTGTGTGTGTGTGTGTGTGTGTGAGAGAGAGGGGGGGGGGGTGTAGATGTAGATGTAGACGTGTGTGCTGCTGAGACTCGTGCTCAGGGGGCTCACATACACACACCATCGAAGAAAAGAGGGCTGTGAGGTCAACCTTTAGCGCAGGTGTGTGTATGCGTGCATGTGGGTGCGCGTGTGTGTGTATGGTTGTGCACGTGCATGTGTGTGAGTTAGGAGATAGATACAGAGAAAGAACAAGAGAGAATGACACATGGGCACTTTTTTACATCTTTACATAAAAAAAAAAAAAAGAAAAGAAAAAAGAAAGAAAGAAAGCAAAAAACGTGAACAGTTCAGGCAACAAGACCACAGAGTAGCAAGTTAACAACCGGTTTTTTTTTTCTTTTTTTTTTTTTTTTTTTTAATCTATATCCTTAAATATGAGGGATACAAAACACTTACGTAATAAAATACCCATGTTATCAAATCATCAAATCATTTCACAAGTAATACACTGAAGCTGTAGGCAGGATGTACCGTCAGAATTTTGGCACTAAAGTCCACTCATAGTTGTTGTTTTTTTTTTTTTTTTTTTTACTTTTTTTTTTTTTTCCCGTGTGTATGAAAGAAAAAAAAATTTACATTTCGCTGAGCGCAACAACACATCTAAATATTGTTTCCCACAATTCGAAAAAATAAGAAGAATGACATTGATGCTTCACAAGCTGACATTTGTAAAAGGTTTATATAGCTAATTACCCGACAAGAAATTTCAAATAGGGACTCCTAATAATAAAAAGAGAATAAAAGGAAAAAAAAAAAAAAAAACAAACAAAGAAAAAAACAAACAAAAAACAACAGGTATACTCTATTAGCAATAGTACTATGATAGGTTTTTGTCTATGTTCAAGTAAACCGATTTTTAGTCTTCTCTTTAAAAACACAAGACGAATAAGACTATTAGACTTGTGATGAAACCACGACTCAATCCACAAAAAGCACCGACGGGAACGCGGGTCACACAAACTGTTGGGTTTTTTTTTTTTTTGTTTGTTTGTTTTTTTTTTTTTCCTCTATACATTTAAACAGTATAAAATATAGGTAATTTCATGTGCATTTATACCACGGATTGTCTAACGGTAGATCAGTTCAGCAAAAAGGTGTGACATGTAGGTAGCATTTCCCCCAAACAGGGCACTCTTTTTTTTTTTATTTCGTTGGTGGTTTTTTTTTTTTGTCTTTTTTGTTTTTTAATACCTTTACTACTCTAGAAAAAAGTGGTTTTATATAGACTTTAATGAGAAACCGAGCCACTTCAAATGGCCTTATCAAAAAACTTTACACTGCCTGAAAAATGTAAAAACCACAAGCTCGCTCTGAGAGACTCTTTATGTTCAATTAGACAGTTTTTATTTATTTATATATATATATTTATATTTATATAGATTTTTCGTATTAAAACTGCTTGGAAGTAGTCTAGTTCTCGTAGAAACCAGCTCGGTCTACCTGTAATCGCGCTGACAGGAAGTCCCGAAGCCAATCCCTGTATTGTACTTTCAAGTTTACTTTAAATGAATGAAAAAAACAAAACAAAACAAAAAACGAATAATTAAAATAATTCTAATAATGAAATGTAAAGCAAATCATACAAAAACTAGCCAACGATTAGCAAATTTCTTTAAAAAAATTTTTGCCACAGGTTTGTCTTAATTGTTGTTGTTTTTTTTTATTCATTACGTTTCGCGAAAAATGTCAAAAACAGCGCTCTGTAAAAATGACGACGCGTCGGGTTCGGCTATTAAATAGACTCTACCTATTCTGCGAGTGCGATACGCGCCTTTATCGCTCTAGCTTTTTCACATTTTTTCCTTCCTTCTTTCCTTCTTTTCAGCCAATACCCCCCCCCCAATACCTTCCGAACTCATACTAAAAAGAGAAAGAACACAAACAAATAAAAAAAAGTCAAAAACAGGGGAAAAAAACCAACCCAGCTCCAAATGAGGTCACATGCAAACAAAAAAGAAATAAGAAAAATTACCCAACAAAGACCAAGCTAAGATCAAAGTCGAGGAGAGATCAGTAGGAGGAGACCAGATTATGATCAGGAGAACTCAGAAAGACATCGGAGACAATGACGAGACGATGAGACTTTTTTTTTTTTTTTTTTTGAACGCCACGTAGACATGCTAGGCAAACGATGAGCAAAGAGTCATGGAGATGAGTTTCTAGGGAAGAAAACGGGAGAGGAGAGTTACACACACAGCCTCTGGCACACAACTAACAGCATTAAAAAACCATGAGAACAACAAACAAACAAATAACAACGACAACAACAGCAACGACATCGAACAACGACAACAACAGCGCTACTAGCCAGCGATTACCCAGTGCAAGAATTTTTTTTTTTGTTATATTCCTTTTTTTTCCCCCAATACTACACAAATTTCACACAGATAAACATATGTAAATGATATGTACATTCACACACACACACACACACACACACACACACACACACACACACACACACACACACACACACACACACACCCCAATGAATCCATCGGCCCCTTGTTGGAAAGACAGCTCGATGGATCCTGAGATGGATTCTTTTTATTCTTTTGTCGGAATGCGGAAACAGAAGACCAGACAAAGCTCAAATGAAACAGAAGGAAAAAAAAAAAGGGAGAAACAGATTGCACGTGTAAAGTGCTACTAACAGCAAGGGAGAGAGAAAGAGATGGAAGGATCGACAGAGAGTGAGAGAGAGTGGAGGAAAAGGAGTAAAGGAGTAGGGCTTCACAATTAATCCAATCAATTAATTTTCGTTAAACATGGAAAGGTCACTCGTTACCTGGGCCGTAATTCAATTTCCACTCGAATCGCCTACGACGGTGGGAGCGAAAAGGGTAAGGGTCGGACCTGTTAAATCCTGTTGTCAATCTAATATCTCACCCTCATCCTCACCCTCACGTGCTGATGTCTGGATTGGATTCAGATCTAAAAGAACGTTTTGTCCATAAAGAATATTAACTATTAATGATAATTACATATTGTGCAACATTAGGTTCCCTGGTGGTCTAGTGGTTAGGATGCGGCGCTCTCACCGCTGCGGCAGGGTTTCGATCCCCGGTCAGGGAACCGACCCCAGCCATTAGGGTTGCACAAACCTTAGTGCCGGTCCCAAGACCGGATAAATGGGGAGGGTTGCGTTAGGAAGGGCATCCAGCGTAAAAACATGTGCCAAATCAAACATGCGGATGATCTGCTGTGGCGACCCCTAATGGAAGAAGCCGAAAGAAAGTTTTACATATCGTGCAACAGTCTTGCAAAAGAATACTGTAAAGATGACTACAATAATCAAATTCCTTTTTACGTAAACACGCTACTGATCTATTGAGCAGGAATTTCTATATTGTCCAAGGATTCTGGGTGAAATTCCAAAATGTGGGGTCTATAGGCACGACCTACTGCCCAATCCACGTCTTGGGGTTCATTCGTTAGTTATGGGGGCTGGAATGTCGCCAGAATGGTGACGAATTTTGCCCCGTCAGGCATATTTTTTAGCAGGAAATATAAATTAATTATTTTTTTTCACCTGAGATACTAAGGACTAGTGTCCACACTAAGAATTTATTTCGTTTGAAAACGCTCCGTTTAGTGGCGTTCTGTTGTTTTCAGTCAACGAAAATTTAGCTTTTTGAAAAACGCCATTTGCACGGAGTGGACTGTGAAAACAAAGGCTTTCGAAAATGATGTTGCATTTTTTTTTGTCATGTGACCAGTTCAAGCCAAGATGGTGGTCCACTTTTTTGGCGTATTCGTTTTGGCACGTCTCCCGGTCTATATTCCTACTTGATTTAGCAACTTCATACTCCTGTTACTCGCAGCAACAACTTCACCTCACTATCAGTTCTTTAAAAAAAAAACGTTGGACCTGCCCACGACATTGTTTTACTTATGCACAGTACAGGGACGTGAGCGTTTTCAGACGTTTCGTTGTGAATGAACAACTTTTGAAGATCGATTGAAAACGATATTGTGGACGCGGACAGTTTTTAGACAAAGATGGCATTTTTCAAATTGATCCAGATAAAACGTAGCCTAAAACATCTTGGAGAACTCGGAATCAGTTCTTCTGGAGACATTTTTTGTTTCGAAATTCTCACATTGGTATACATATGTTGTGTTCTTTAATGATATACATGTTTTTTCATTTACTTATTTATTGATTGATCGATTTTTTTATTGTAATCTTTGAAAGCCTCAAATATTATCGTATATATTTTACACAGTACTTGTTTACATTAAAATTCAATATACAGACATACTGATACACAATATGGACAAAAGTACTGGGACACCTGACTTTTCCAGCCATATGAGCTTCTTTGCCAAAATTTTACCACAAATTTGAAAACATACAATTGTATAGGATGTCTTTGGATGCAGCATTACATTTTCCCTTAAAACTAGGTGCCCTAAACCTGCTCCAGCATGACAAAGCCCCTGTCCACAAAGCCAACTCCATGAAGATATGCTTTTAATGAGTTGGAGTGGAAGATCATGAGTGGCCTGTAACAGCTATAAACCCTACTGAACACCTTTGAGATGAATTGGAATGCTGAGTGCACCCCAGACCTCCTCCTTGTGTTGAATAAACACAAATCTCCACAAGCACACTTAAAAATCTAGTGGAACATCTTCCCAGTATTGTGAAGGTTATTATATGAATTGGGATTCCTTTTCTACATCAGTGCCCGACTTTTCTAATACCTTTGTGGCTGAATCTCCACAGAATGTAGTGGAACATCTTCCCAGGGGAGTGGAGGTTTTCACCAGCGAATGGAGATAAAATTTATAATGCGATGTTTAAAAAGCACATACTAAACTTATGGTCAGGTGTCCACAGACTATTGTCTATATAGTGTAGATACGCTACATGTTTTTTTTTGTGGGGTTTTTTTTTGGAATCCAAATTGATCGAAAACTTCTATTCGATCTCCTATGTAATCTAAAAATGGACATTGTGATAACCAGAAATGTTACAAATCCCAATTAGGTTCAGAAGAAACGAACAAATGCTAACAAAAAAAATTACAAGCTTCATGCTAAGCGTGTGAAGGATACCCAGCATGTACGATGAACACCGCTCGTGGTGTGTCTAATTAGTTTGTGAATTTATAGGTCGAAGTTGAACAAGCTCAAACGGGCACTAAGGCAAATGAAATGCTTCCAGAAACAGATCTTTGATCCACATCTTTCATTTCCGCCACTTTATTAGCATTTGTGCGAAAACTGCTGGAGCCCGATATTGTAAATACTTCAGCTAAACCCATAGATGCTGGCATGTCACTGGCTTCACGATTCTTTCACTGTTATATGCAGTTCTCCAAAAGCCTTGAATCCAATCCACACACAGAGCTGAGAAAGTTTAGGGTTCAACTGTATGTTCAGGAGCCCAAAAACTGTCTCTCCGGATTTTCCTGGGATTTGATCCCTCTGTACTTCCAATCCATCAGAGCAGAGGCTTTAGTGCTGAGCAGCCACTTATTACATTTTTGATTAATAACTATAACAGAGAGAATCTCCGAATACGATCAGGACAAGCAGCCCAGACCGAAATATAACCGGGACATGACAGAATGATGGAGAAGACAGATGGGAAGGAAAGAGATAGGGACAGAAAGATGTGAGGGATAAGAACGAGGGAGGTAGAGAAGGGATGGGAGGAGGGGGAGAGATCCTCTGTTCTCTTCTCATTGTTTGGCTTCAGAAGACTGGACGTCGATAAGCACTTTGTCTTCACAAACCCGATCACTTTTACCCAGAATAAATACAAGTCTTTCACTTCAGTAGAGGCAGTAGAAATGTTTTTTTTTTCTCTCGTATAAAAATAGAACTGCATTTTTTTACAAATAAAATTTACAGGCCTGTGGCTTTCTGTACTCTGATATATATATTTTTTTATTTCAATAAACATCAAGTATTTGCAGTTGAAAACCGCCACCCCGCCGGAAACATAAAATGCTTTGATATTAGATTCGTTTTTTTTCTTTAAATGTATCATCTCTTTTTAAAATGCTCTACATAAAATGCTCTGTTGAGACAAACACTATAACAAACAAAACAAAACAAAAAAACAATGCAAAAAGGCGTAATGCTTTAATGGCAGGTGTGTTTGTGTGTTTGTGTGTAAGAGTCTCTTTTGGCAGTCATTGCCGTTAACTACAGCGAGGCCACATCGGGTTTTGACCCTTTTCTCTCTGGTGCCGTTGGGCCGAGGGGTCGAAGGAGCAGCGGAGCCCGGAGGCAACACCAGAGGTCAAAGGGCAAAGTCGAACGTGCATATTGGTGCTTTTTCTGGGGCTCTGGCCCCGTCCCTACGTGTTCTCACAAGCCTCAAGGTTCACAACGAGAAACTAAATGTAGTTTAGAGAGCGTTTTTCCTTTCGGCTGTTGTTGTCGTTATTATCATAAAAATGAAAGAAAAAAAAAAAAAAAGAAAAAAACATACAAAATGAAAAGGCATGGTATAAATATCTACTTAAAAAATAAATAAATAGTTTTATACACAACTCAAAATCAAAAAGGGAAAAAAAAAACCCCAAACAAACCTAGCAACAGCTATTCATTCATCGCAGGTCATACAAAATAATTGCAAAAATGGAAGCGTTCATGTGAATAGAAACCAAATAATATTAATAATAATAATAATTATAACAATAATAATAATAATAATAATAATAATAATACAAATAATAATACTGCCATCGAAAAAAGTTTGAAAAGAATGTTCAGGGAGGAAAGTGACTCCCTCTAGTGGTGTTAAGGGTGAAACTCTCCCCCATGTCCCTCCCCCTTTTTTTCCCATCCCCGGGGCGGTTGCCGTGGCAGCAGTGGGGACTTACCCTAGCAGTGTAGGGACAGAGAGGAGTGGCCCTAGCAATTAGATCAGTAGGGCTTGCTGTCGTTCTTAGATCGCTTCAGCTGAACCTTCAGGCGCTTCATTCCGATCTGAAAGCCGTTCATCGCCTGAATGGCCGCTTGTGCCGACACGGGATTGTCGTAACTGACGAAACCTGAAACAAAGAAGAAAAGTGCGTGAGGGGAGGGGGGGGGTGTTCAATTAAATGTATTAGTGTGCAGGGTCTTATTACAAACTATATGCTACAGCACATTGGAAAATATTTTAAATAAATAGATTCAATAAATCTAAAATGACAAAGAGCCAAATGGTGCAACGACCCGTTTTTCCGCCGCAATTAGAGCGCATTCTGTTCAACAAAGCCTTTCAATCTTAACGTTGTCTAAAATGAGCTTACAGTGCACTTCGCAGCACGGTTTTCCATTAACACTGTATTATTTATTCTCATTTCGAAAAACCTTTGACAAAATGTGAACTAATATACATGAAAGAGCGATTTCATTCAAAACAGCCTCTTTAATTCTTTGCGATGCAAATTTGCCAGATCTTTGATTTGCGCATGCTTTATACTACATGGCCAAAGTATGTACGCACCTGACCCCCACATTCAAGAAATTTGTTTTGCCATAATTCGAAAAACACACATATATACTGGAGCTTTACATTTTCCCTTCACTGGATCTAGAGGGAACCAAACATTTCCATCATGACAATACTCCTGTGCACAAAGCAAGCTCCATGCAGACATGGTTTGCCAAATCTAGAGTGAATGAACTTGAGCATCCCTGACCTCAACCCTACCGAACACCTTCAGGATGAACTGGAATGCTGACTACGCCCCAGACCTCCTCATCTAACCTCCACTCTTCTGGGAATATGTTCCACTAAATTTTTGGAGAGTGGTTGTGGAGATTTGTGCTCATTCAGCCACAACGGTGTTAGTAAAAATCAGGTACTGTTGTAGTTGAGGTGAGGAGGCCTGGGGTGTCTTCAGAGTTCCAATTCATTCCAATAGGGTTTTCAATAGGGATAGAGCTCTATAGCAGAAGAACTTCCACTTTGACCCATTGTAAAGCATATCTTCATGGAGCTCTCTTTGTTCACAGGGGCATTGTCATGCAGGAACAGATTTGGGTCTCCTAATTCAAGTGAATGGAAGATTTCATGCTACTGCGTCTAAAAAACATTCGATACAATTGCGTGCCCCCAACTTTGTGGTAACAGTTTAGTGAAGATCCACATACAGTATGGCTGGAAAAAATCAGGTGTCCCAATTTTTTTGTTCATATAGAGTAGCTGTAAATGTCAGTTGTCTGCAAACCCTTGGCCACATAGTGTAGTAATGAGAAATGTAGCTCTTAGCAGCAAAAAATAAAACGTGGTTTCTTTTTGGGTTAGTGCTGGGTTTAAGTGTTCTTATCACATTCATTAATTGCACTAGTAATGATGACAACCAAAGGTCCTTACAACGAGAGTATTTGTGAAAGTGTGTTTGTGTTCCGGGTACATACCGAAGCACTTGCTCAGATTGGTCTGTTTGTCGATGAACACTTTGGCCGACACTACGTTTCCGAAAGGCATGAACATCTGCAGAATGTCCTGGTCCCCAAACTCCTGCGGCAGGTGATAGATGAAAAGGTTTGCCCCTTCTGGTCCTGCAAGCACAATACACAACGCATTCACACACTTCGTTTTTCAGGTGAAATTTTTTTTTTTTCCGTGCCTTAGGCTACGCAACTTACGTGTCAGAAATAGTACTGGTCTACTCAGTGGTGAAAAAACAACAGGTCTCTATGGTAATGGAGGTAAACAATAGAAGCTGAAATGCTCCTAATGTACTGTGTGTACTTGTTTTTTACACAAAAAGGGACATTGAATCGTCCCCACAATTTTGTCATACATTTCATTTTTGCGAATGCTGCACAATGCTCTATGAAGGGAAAAAAATAAATATAAAATATATGCTAGGCAACACTATACTTCTTATGTAGCTAGTCAGTAGGCTTAAACAACCAGAACGAGATTGTTGTGACCTAAAGTGAACTCTGTCATCTGTTCATATATATGTAATGTGAAAAACTAAAGGCTACAATAAAAAAAAAAAAAAAAACGGGGTCTATAATATACCACACTAGGGTCTTTTAGTAGAGCATATATTACCCTTTAGTATTTGAATCACTGTATAGGTATATACAGGTGTTTGAACGGTTATTACGTGGCATACACTCGAGAGATGAAAACTCTAGTGCACTAGAATGTGTTGAAGAATCATAAATTCTTGTGAGAAATTTAGGGCAGTTTTTCCGTTAACTGTCCTGGGAAACTTGTAAGGATACATCCCAGGAGAACAGCAGTTACAGCAATAATCAAACCATCCTGCATTGAACAAACATTCATTCTACAGTTAAAATTGCTGAGACTCTATTTTCCTCCTATTCCGATGTGTATCTTACTTGAGGTCCATGATTTTATGCATCGTACTAGTTAATAATCACATTAATGAGCAGCAGTACAGGTGTACATACTCAATAAGTGTATATGTTCGTGTGTGTTTGTGTAGCTGTGAGGTCCATAAATAAGACCGATACTCTGTCACAGTGGGATCCGGGTTGTACAGAATGTGAAAAAGTGTATGTGTGTGAGAATTTGTGTATTGGTATAAGCTGGGAACATATATAACTATAATAAATATACAAATATTCGAATTGGAATATATCCTTTTAATTGGGACAAAATTTGTCTCGCACACATTCTAAAATTCTGGCTGTGGAAGATGTGTTTGTGTGTGTGAATTGGAATTTATTTTGCTGTTTATGTGTGTGTGTGTGTGTGTGTGTGTGTGTGTGTGTGTGTGTGTGTGTGTGTCCAAATGTGTTATATTTGTCAACCGATTTAAATATTTAATCGCGATTAGTTGCATGATTGTCATGATTTAACCTGTGATTAATTGTAATCCCATATTTTGATCTGTTCTAAATGTACCTAATATTTTTAAGTTTTTAAAACTCTAGTCAACATTTGCATGGACAAATATGGATGCTTGTTGCAAATGTATGTTTATTATTAGTGAAACCATACTCAACATAGAGCATGAAGACAAAATATTCCTGTAAATGTTTTTAAATAATTATGCTGTTTTAAATTACGTAAATCATCAGGACACCAAACGGAACTTTTGCTATGTTTCCACACGGACAGTTTTAAACGCCGGATGAGCGGATGGCGGATTTTGGTGCTTGATTTGAGACTTGCCGCATCAGTAAAACAAATGTTTAGTGATTACAAATAATGTGTTTATTATTTTTCTTTATATATCTAAATAAAGAAAGGATATCGTGAATAAATACGTGTTGCATTGAAGGTTTTAATTTCGCCTCTTTTACCATTTATTAAATTAATAAAAATGGTCAAACGGAAATGCGCGCCGCATTAATCACACTTTTATATAATTAGTGCTGTTAAAATGAATTTTGACAGCCCTATTTTTTTTTATCTCTTAATGCCTGTGTTATGACAATTAAATAGTTTATGGGGACTTAAAGACTCAGAGAGTACATGTCAATGTGTGTGTCTGTGTGTGGTCCTTCCTCACCCTCTTTCTGGCTCCCAGCGGCGCTCTGCTGCTGCAGTAAGCTCTGGCTGTAGAGTGTGGGCAGGGCGGCGGCGGCATACTGCTGGATTCCTGAGTAAGCCTGAGTGAGGGCATCCATGGGGCCGGCCGAGCCGCCGCCATTCAGGGCAGCCACACCTGAGAGCATGTGAGCAACTTTACATAAAACCCAACAATAAAGAAGAAAAAAGTACACTTACTCATTAGCACTTGGGACTGAGGGGAAGTGTTTTTGTTTTTTTTACTACAACACATACAAAAAAACAGCGAGACAATGTATTCACAAGATACGATACGGAAATACACACACACATCATACACATCAGACAGGGAACACTTCAGACATGAATGAAATGTACTTTGTTTCCCCTTTACCTCAAATATATAAAAGATAAAGTGAGTTAATTCTGACACTAATGTAGCTACAAATTAGAAAAAAAAATATATAGCTGCCAGTTTTGCCAAGTCTTTTTCAATTTGGTACCACACCAACAACATGCCTCATTAATCCAGCTGGGTACCAATTAAGTTTGAGAATTTCGTCAAGAAATGGCGCATTCCTTGCACTCCAGCTAAGGACAAAAAATCACAAAACAAACAAGCTTCAAACTTAATTGAGAACCTCGTTAATGGGAATCTCACTTGATTTTATCACAAGTTGCTTCGAATTTAATGGATTTGGTTGTTGACTTGATTACAATTTTATATTTTTATATTCATATTAACGACTAAAGCAATTCAAAGCTACCAAAAAATCTTTTGTATTGAGCAATCGGGCATTACTGGAATACTTGAAGTACTTACTTGAAATGTAAGGTTTTTTGTTTGTTATTTTAAAATTTTTTGATCGATACACTGGAAAATGTATATGTGCAGAAAAAGCGAAATTGAAAGAATTGAATATTGAATATTTTATATTATTATCAGCGTCAATTCTGTGGTATAATTCGGTCAAAGAAAATTTCATCTCTCCACATTGAGGCCTGCATGGTGACATTCTATTCCAAGGATAACAGTGATTCGACTTGGAAGCACTATTTGTTTTAGCACTCCAACATCCATTTGTACATTTTTAGACACAACATGCATTGGGAGGCTGCAAGAATTATCACCACTTAATTACACTTGAGCGGAAAAGAAAAGCTGTACATTTCATTTTTATTTATATATATTTTTTTTGCTGAACAATCTCACACAAAGTCGCACCAGTTAACATCACATTACAAGACGATCAGTTCACACACAAGAACAGTAAATAATCAGCAACACTGACGAGTGCTGTGACAGACTCACGTCAAGCTTACACACAAGATCAATAACATGTATTACACAGCCTTGTGAGCAAAGTGGAAAACCGTGGCCGACACATGCAAGCGACATCACGACGGCAGCTTGTCACTGGCCTATCATAACATCAAGAACTATTCCCAAATATTCATTTTCTTCCTTTTCATTTATTAAAGTTGTCAAACTTCAAGTATATGGACAAAAGTATTGAGACACCTGATTTTTCCAGCCATATGTGGTTCTTCGCCAAACTTTTACCTCAGAGTTGAAGACACACAAGATGTCTCTGGATGTGGTGGCATTACATTTTTCTCTCTTTACTTGAACTAGGACACCCAAACCTGTTCAGGAGGATGCTCCAGTTTTATGAAGATATGCTTTACATAAGATGGAGTAGAAGATCTTGACTGAGGGAACGCTGACTGCACCCCAGGCCTCCTCAACTCACCTACCTGACTTTTCCAACATCCTTGTGTCTGAATGAGCACAAATCTCCAAAAACACTATCCAAAATCTAGCAGAACATCTTTCCAGAAAAGTGAAGGTTATTTTTCCAGCTAATGGGGACTAAATGTGGAATGGGATGTTAAAAAAAGCAATGTTATAGTCAGGTGTCCAAAAAACTTTTGTTCATATAATGTGCTTATCCAATAGACAAAATGGATGGAAGTTAATTACATTGTCCTGGTTCTACCTCTCTTCACACCAGCATGTGAAAGGAAAAAAAAAAATAACCGCAGCCATAAACTCTATTCTATATTTAAGCCTATACATCTCCAGCCCTATTATTCAACTATTATAGATTATTCATGAATTATACAGTAACTACAGCGAAGCAAACACGAGACGGCAGGTAGTTATGAACAGAATGGAAGCCTGGATGTGCAAATGCATTATAGGAGTTCATCTATCTTGAATTTATGTTATTGTTCATAAAGCACTTTTTATTTTGAAGTGTATGAAAGTTCTGAGTCTTGGAATGAGACTCGTTCAGGAGGATGTCTACTAAAGACTAGAACTCTGTGGTTTCATTAAATGTGCGTATGTGTGTGTGCGTGTATGTGTGTGTGTGTGTGTGATGACTGATTCATGCATATTTACTGACTGGCCTTTTGGCTTGACGTCCTGCAAACAATAAATGATGAGCAGGGTGCTTCAACCGCAGCTCACTCATTTATCCTGCAATAATTACAACACTGACCTTTACTATTCAATTAAACTATATGGCCTTTATAATGAGCAGTGTGTGTGAAGATGTGTGTGTGTGTGTGTATGTGCGCGTGTGTGTGGGTGTGTGTAAATGGGTATGTGTGTGTGCGCGTGTGTGTGTGTAAATGGGTATGTGTGTGTGTGTGTGTGTGTGTGTGTGTGTGTGTGTCTATTAGAAAGTCATTTCAATTAATGTAAAACGAATGATGTGGCGTGTTGGAAAGCCTGATTTATAAAACCAGTAACCTGTCTGAAAGGTCGTTTTGGGAAAATGCAGACATCCAGGTCAGGTCATCTACACACACACACACACACACACACACAAACACACACACAAGCACAAGCGCACACCGCTCAGCCTACCAATTTAAAAAGTAACATACGAAGCCCTTATCTATTGTGCTCTGAATTACAAACACTCATCACGCACTTGAATGGGCGTGAACGTGTCCTCCTTTCGGTCTAAGTGCTGCACACAACAACACGAACGCACACTCACAAAAGCGAACAATCACACAACGGTGAAACAATCACAAGCCTAGAGAAACAGAGAAAAAGAGCGATGGATTTGCCAGGCGTCTGGTTTGTGAAGGTGCGTGAGGAGACCGGGCGAAGAGGAGTTTGCTAAACGAGCACACACACACACACACACACACACACACACACACACACACACACACACACACACACACACACACACACACACACACACACACACACACACACAGAGCCTTGAAGTCTATAATTCTACCTCTCTGGGGTGGATCCATTAACTTATGGGATGGACAAAAATTTACGTAGGACTGTCAAAATTAACGTGTTAACGCCACTCATTTTAGAAACGCGTGATTATAAAAAAATAAAAATAAAAAATGTATTCAAATATTTTATTTGAACTGTATTTTATTGGATTCTGTTAAAAAAAATTTTTATTACAAATATAAATAAATAAATATAAAAGAGGCAAAATTAAAACGTATAACGCAACACACATTTATTCACATTGTCTTTTCTCTACTCAGATATAATTTTTAATCACTAAACTTTTGTTTTACTGATGCGCCAAGTTTTGAATCAAGCACCAAAATTGGCACGATGAACACATCCGGCAATTTAAACCGTCTGTGTGGAAACATACTGTTCAGTTTGGGGTCCTGATGATTTGTGCAATTCAACACACCATAATTACTTGAAAACTTTTGCAAGGATATTTTGTCTTCATGCTCTATGTTGAGTTTGGTTTCACTAAAAATAAACATACATTTGCATATAACATCCATATTTGTTCATGCGCATGTTGATTAGAGTATTCAAAACTTGAAAAGTATTCATTTAAGGTACATTTAGAACTGATAAAAATGTGATTTAGTTGCAATAAATCAGGAGTTAACTCATGACAATCGTGCGATTAATTGCGAATAAATGTTTTAATCGATTGACAGTTTATTGGCACGATTGTCGTAATTAATCGCAACTACATAACGACAACCATGCGATTAATTGCGGTTAAATATTTTAAGCAATTTACAGTTATAATAACTCTCTCTCTTTCTCTCTCATATATAAATATATATATATATATATATATATATATATATATATATATATATATATATATATATATATATATATATATATATATATATATATATA